>NC_060213.1:66030000-66300000 GCF_021130785.1 Homalodisca vitripennis
CAAACTCAGCTGTAAAGTCCTCTACCACAGGAAGAAAGGGTAAACAATTGTCCCGCGTCTGTAGTTGCAGTACTACTAAAATTATATCATACAACTACTAATTTTAAATTAACAACAAGTTTACAATTTCTAAATTAATTTATTATTTAGCTACGAAACTAGGGACATAATAAACCTCATGGAACTTATTTTGTTATGGCAAAAGAGAAAATAAGCTTAAATAAAATTATTTCTTAAACAAAACAAATTTCTGTAACATAATCAAACATAACTACATAAAATTTAACACTTACAAACGTCTTTCACTTTTTAATATACATAGTTATAAATATATTATGTTTAATATTAATATTTTGTAATATAAAAATTAATTATAAAAATATAAAAATTGTTAAGCTGCCAAAAAAGTCCGCTTGACTCGCGACCAGCAGTCTCACACACTCATCCCCTCGTTCAAGCACCACAACAGCAACACAATTAGTTTATTTACACTATTAGAATATGTATTTGTTACTAAATCTAAGAGCAAACAGGATCGAGTAAAGGCAGTTTTGTCTTGATCCTTCCTTGTGGTAAAATCTCACCACAAGTAAACATCACTTTATGTGCTGTTGATGTTGTTAACAAGTTGCCGGAACTTGAAGGAAAGTTTTGGCAAGTACATTTTACCGGTTCTCTCCAAGTCATAAAAGTCATTCTCTAACTTGGGATATAAATTAAAACAGCATCGAAAGAATGTTCGAGGAACATTAAGTTTACGATCTATACCAGTTTTTTTATTTTGGTTTTAACGAGAATAATTTATAGGGCTAGTAAAACTTGAAGTGTACTAATGCTCAGCATACTTAGACCATTGTTCGTTACTCAGCATTTTATGGCTGATTTAACCCCCACAATAGGTCTTTTCACCTTTTCAATTAAAGTACATTAATGTTTATTTAAACTTAGTGTCATACAACACGTATTACAGTTTCTATTAGGGAACCAAACATCAGCTCTTTTTTTGATCAGACTCAAAACGGGATTTGTTTTTGTATGCATGCGTAAGTCATCTCTTCTACATCTACATTTCCTCTGCTTATACGCTAGTAATACAGTACAGGCTCAGGCTTAGTGAACTCTATTACTCAATGAGCTGGAAAGGTTTAATTTTGCACTCTCTGTCCGCACGATATCTCGAAAAAAGCTAACCTATTGACTTGGAAAAAAAAGTTAGTACATAAAAACGTGTAATAACCTATATCAAATTTAGCCTATCAGAATGAGTTCAGCTATAAACTTGTAATTTTGTATGCGATGTCTGTTACATGCGTACTCCTACCTTTTTAATTGCATTAATAGTCTAGTTATTACTATTAAAAAATTAAAAATTACTTATTATTAAAAAATGAAAAATCTATAGATATTTTTCTATAATTCCTGTTGACAGGTATGCAGACATACAATCATACAAAAAAGTTGACGCAAAATTGATGAAACCTAAAACTCATTGTTGTAGAAATGTAACGACCCGAACCCAATATTAACAATAATTCAAGAAATTATGCTTTATTTGGTTATATAAAAAATTTCATTCATTTAGTAAAAATTTAACTAAAGACATAATAATTGTAAAGTGTACAGCACTGTTGAGGAGGTCAGCAGTAAGACTGCTGACAATGCAGAGTCAGCACCTGCGTGTGCTGGGAAGCTAGTCTAGTTCAGGCCTCAGACTCGTAGACATGTAACTCTCTGTCGCCCTATTATAAAATTTTCTAAATTCTTTCAATAATGTAATTCAATACTTTATATCATTCAGAAGTGCTCTCCCCTTTTTAACCAATCTAAATTGTGTAATTTTTATAGATTAATTATTAATAAACAGTGTTTTTAAAATTCAAACGTTGTTGCACAAACTTTATTTCTATTTCCGGAATCATCCGGTGGTGGCAGCGGATACCAATTAATCCCCAAATCGGTCGCGTTACAGAAATAATGTTTCATGAATTATTAAAAGTTTACATATGAAATATTTCTTGTCATATCTTGCCACATGATACATTTTTTAACTAAGTTTCATATTGGTGTTTAAATAGTAAATGTGTGCACATCAAGTTAGTACATAATCATGTTGCATGTCTGAGGATAGTTCAGGTACAAGTGGTAGTATGTCGTATGTTTTAAACTCTTTTGGGTGTATTGATTTATTTACTCAGCTATTTTCTCGTTGTCACCATGGTTACTTATAAGACCAATGTAAAAATATTGGCTAACGTTCAGGCAAACATCCCAAGGAATGACATGCACAATCACCGAACCCGGTGTTTGGGTATACAAATGAAGCTTTGTGCACATTTCCTAGCCAATAGATCAGTTCGGTTTCAAGATATCGTGTGGACAGGTATACATTAAATAAATCTCTCCAGCCCTATTTGAGATATGCTTCGCTAAACCTTAGCCAATTATTGATTCTATATAACAATTAGATATAAACTTTGTCACTCACAAATCTTTAAGCATTATTGAATATATTTTATTGAACAAATAAAATATATAGGCTATATAATATCATAATTCTATGAAGATTTATTAAATAATGACTCCAGTAATGATATAATGTATTTAGCTATCAAGTCTTTATAACCTGAGGAGCAGGAATAATAAATAGTCTGGATAGAAAGGAACAGTGGCACTGTGATAGCGAGGCGGCGCCACTTGACAAGATAAACCTAGTTGTTACCGGCAGTTTCAGTACATTAATTATCTACCGCTTTCGTGCGTTGATACTTCAGGTTTAGCCACTTCTCCTATGAACTTACATACTTTATATAGACTTCCAGAAGATATAAATGGACTTGTTGGCTTATTTCTCTGTCCTCGTAGAATTTCCGTTTTGAGCGTTTTTTACTATTATCTGTCTATATTTCTTCTCCATAAAGGCAGGAAGACTTTGAACATTTGTCACAAATTTAATATGTTTATTTTTATTTTATTTTATTTACATGCTATAAAACAGGATTTACCCTAATAATATTATAGCAGTTCATGAAAAATTACAAAACAGACATCAGTGGCTTGAGTTATAGCTCAGTCCATAGCACAATTCTTCACTTTTGGCTTTACTTTACTTTTCTTACAGTAACTAGTGTAATATCATAAATATACTATAATAACAATGTAATAAATATAATGTAATATAATATAATAACAATGTAATAATATAATGTAATAACAATGCAATAAATATAATATAATAACAATGCAATAAATATAATATAATAACAATGCAATAAATATAATATAACAGTAATAAATAAATAACTACGTTTATATAAGGGACGATTTGAAAAAAAGTTCAACTTGCAACTAAAACCTAAATGGTATGCACGATTTATAAAATGGCGTTTGTATTTTCTACGATTATATATTCCAAATTACAATAATCTAACATTTTAACTTCTTTTTATTACAGTACATCTTCTAATCACATAAAAGGCGGAGCAATCGAGTTTTCTATACACAAAACAACCATTGTGTGAAGGGTTGATTCAATGGGAATGTTTGAAACATGCAGAGTTCGTTTTGTACCTCTCCATCGTTGATTTTTTTTTATTTCTGTCTGTGACAGTATCAGATTTAAGATGCTGCCCTGAGCAGAAGGAGAAATTAATTCGACAATCGCATAGAACTAAAAGCGAGCTAAAATCGTGAATTTTCAACAATAAATTCATATCCTTGGTTTAAATCCTCAAAGTATGACATATGTAAAGCATATCAATTTTATTATTATAAAAAAAAGTATTTCTAAAACGTTGCTTGTTATTATTGATTTTTTAATGTTATGACTATTTTATTCTTTGATTTGTTTACATTTGGTTTATTTTGCTTCAAAATGAATATTTTTCTTTAGTCTAATTTACAGTATTCCGACGCCAATGGTTATGGCATATCTTCTAATCCAAGGTAAAATAGCTATCTAGTGTAATAGTTAATCATGTCTCAACATTAATTTCAAAACGTTCCACTTTCAATGGAAGATTATTCTAAATGAGAGAGGCCCCGAACCCGGCGTCAGAGGCCAGAAATGTATTATTTATTCCCATCTCTTCCTCCACTTCCTTTAACAATAACGGAGATATTTCCATTATGTGTCACAAGTTGGAGGCCGTAATGTCAGTTTTATAGTTTCAACATTGCAGTGTTACATGGCCAGATACTGATTCGCACTTTAGCATTCCCTTGGAAAGATTAAGAATGATAATTTATTTTTCAAAAGAATGCTCAGATGTAATAATCCACTCTATAGTAAAGCACTAGTATTATTTTCAAATATTTTTAAGAAATAGTAATACAATTTAAATCTGCTGTGTTTCTTCAACGTAAAATGGCTTTAACCGTTGGAAGGAATAAATAAATAAAATTCTCTTGCTTCTCTCTGTTGGTTGCTGCCCCTAAACATACTTCTATTATTGAGAAATAAATTTATCTTGAAGAATTGTTCAACGGATGGCTTCAAATAAACTCATATCTAAATGTCTGTGTCTTATATATGAGGGAATAAAAATTTATTTTTAATTCATGCTGTTAAAATACATTCCTTAAAAAGGAAAATGTTTTTATCACTTATAATTAAAAATACAAGATTAATTTTGTTGTAATAACGAAATAACTTTTTGAATATAAAGAAACATGTTGCTCCCTAAAACCGTAACTCATGCATATGCTGTAAAATTTCACATTTTACGTCATCCTTTTTCTATCTGAATAATTATAACCCGAGTCCCATTAGTATTTTTATAGTATAAAAATTATAAAATACTTATAAAAATGTAGTTTAACTTATAATAATCACATCCATTTGAAATGAAATAACACAATAACATCATAGAATATTATTTAGACTTTTGTCCGTGATTTAATTTAATCACAAAAATTCTTGACTCTGTTGGCAAGTTGTTGCTTACAAAATTTCTTCTGCAAAGGTATGCAATTTCCTCTCCGATTAATATAAGAATAACTGTTATTATAAGTTTTACAAAAAACATTTTTATTATACTGTCTATCCAAAAATAATACAACTATAAAATCCAAATTTATTATTCCACTTATGAAACAAATCTTGGATCACCTCTCAATAAAACCGTTGTCTCCTTTAGGATAACTCTTTGGCATGGTTACAAAGTAGGCTATATATAAAGAATGTGTTTGTAAAAATACATAATTGAAAAAATAATTATTGAACCCTGCAACAATATTCATACAAAATATGGTGATATTTGGGTGTACCATATTCTAAATTAATTACAACGTACAATGATTTGACAGATCTTATGCATAAAAACAAATTTAAAATACGTCATAAAGGACGTTTTAGGGTTAAAAATTAATTTTTGAAATTCAATGTATTTGTAAAATAATAGTTTATTTTTATTTTTAATACATTTTTGTTTTATTTACGGTTAGAGGTTTTAGTATTTGTTTGGACACTTATTAAGTAAGAATCTAGTATTTTGACAAATTTTCAGATTACAACATTCACAAACACAATTTAACGCTAACTTTCTTGTAATGAAGGAAAATGTACGTATAGCGTTAAGAGGTGAGCAACGAGTAAAATGAAGGTTGACATGATTCCACCCCTTCGTTAAAGCATTACCACTAAGTAAACTTCCCATTAAGTGTGGTGTTCTTGTTATTAACAAGTTACAGGAATTTGAGGAAAACTTCTAGAAAGCTCACCTTCTCCAGTTCACTGTGAGATCATAAATTCTATGGGTTGTGCACAATTCAAAACTTTAAAGAGTATTCATGCTTAATTTATAATAAATCACTACTTACTCTCGGCTATTTAGTACTGCAGTTTATTAATGTGTACAAGGGTCATTTCGTATTCCTGTAAAGCTTACTTAAAGGTAAATGAATCATAATTTAAATAAGAATAAGATAAATGAGTATATTTCAGTTTGTTTTGGTAAGTCTGTGTGTGGCGAGCACGGAGTTCCTTAAGGTAGTGTAATTAGATTTCCTTTGGAATGTTGTTTTTACGATTTTGACAATCAATTTCAAATATGCATTTTATGAAGACATGAAAAATGTAAGACATTTTTTGATATTTCCACGTATATTAGTAGGGTTTTGGAGGACAGTTTAGAAGCTTTTACACTATCCCGAAAATCATTTGAGGAGGACTACAAGAATGACATGTGTTTTATTTGTAACGAAACTATTTCTTAAGAAGTTTAGTCATAGAACACGTAATTTTCTTAGATAATATTCCATACAACAAAATTTATGTAACTAATAAGTAATTAAAATTAGTATCACTCCTTGATGCTATTAACCAGTTACATACACTGGAAATGTTTTCCATAAAGGGCAAATTTAATCATATATCGTTTGCCGTTCGTGCAAAATGTCTTATGTTAAAATTTCCATTTTTTTTATTGCATCATATGTTTTGACTTCACTATCCGGAACTTGTGTCAAAATGTCATGTCATATGTTTTTGACCAATAGAAAAAGAGCTGTAGCAAAATGCAAAATGCCATATGTTTTCATGTCAAGCCACCTGTTCCTGCAAATTGTCTCATGTTGTCATTGGATTGTTGATTGATTGGCAACTCAGCTCTAACATAATAATAGGTAAGTGAAATAAAGTATAATTTCTTATTTTTACTCAGCTGCTGTTTGTTTAAAAGTTCTGAGTTTGTTTTTAGGCAGATATATTAATGTTTTTACTGTAAATTATAACAATAATGCTCGATTTGACATCTAAAAGTAATTTGTCAGTGAAAGTGAGGTTATGGATGTTGAATAGTTTTGCAAACAAAAACAATTTTTAGTTTGATTTGGTTTGAAAAAAGGATTCTTTATAGGATTCTAATGTTGCCATGTGTTGGGGCGTTATTATATTTTACTTACAAAACTTATGTAAATTGTTTTATTAAGTGTTTAATGTTATTACTGCAAAATGTCGTAAGTTTTTCTTGTCAAAAGGCTTGTTTCAATTCTACTTAAGACTTTTTGAATCAAATGATTATGTAGTTCTAAAAATCTTAATTTAAACTACTTAATGTTGTATTATATTACAGTTACATCTAACATACTATTTAAGTATATTGGACTTATTTATCCTAGGCCTAAGCCTAATTAAATTTATTTTTAGGCCTACAGTTTTTGTAACTGTACTTGAATTTATTAAACGTTTAATAAGGAATTATAAAATTATATTACCATGTTGGGTTTGATTGTTGCAGGATTTATGTTTATTAGATTAGTTTATCAAAAGTTTTAGGCGCTAATCAAGACTTTATATCTAACTGAAACTTAGATACTGTAAAGTACATTACGATAATATATATGGGGCAAAAACTTTAGAGAATAATGAATTCACACAACGCTATTGAGACCTAAGTTAGGCCTATTATAGATAACTGGTCGCGGTGTTGGCATATCCTGACATAACGGTAAATCGTATAAAAATCAGTAAAATCAGTAAGTATCAGTAAAATTTAATATTTCTGAATGTTTCACTATGCTTATCATTTTGTAACCAACTATATTTTGGATATACCTAAAATATATGTTTTAATGTTAATATATTTATTTTTCGGCTATTAGATAATAATTTATCCCTAGTTACATTTTTTCTCAGTAAAATTAATTAGTATTTTACTACAGTAATTAGGCTACATCTGTTGTATTCTTTCAGATTATCAATTATGGCTCTCAGAGGCAGGCGCTTAGTTGAACTGGCGTTGGCAGAAAATGAGGTCTCACCAGAGGTTCGACAATCCATGGACCGTGAGTTTGGTATTGTGAACATCGACAACAACAGTACAACAAAACCTTAATGAGCATACTTATTTTGTAAGTCCTAAGCCTACTACCAATATTGAAAATAACACTTCAAATACAGTAAAAACAAAAACTCTGCCAAATTGTAAACTACAAAGAATTGTCAGATAGTGACAGTCCTTTATTTTCGGATTCAGATGAGTACAAACTACGCTCCCAGTAGTGACTTTGGTGAGGTTTCTAGCAGTGATGAGGAACCAAAAAAGAAAAGAAGATCGAAGAAAATTAATAAAGTAAGTCTGCTGAAAACACGTAGCAGTTTCAGAAAGTAACAAACTATGAAAAACAACAGCAAATCGGACAAGAACCAGAAGCAGCACAGAAAAAAGAAACAGTAGTTTTTGAACAAATATTAAACAGGCGATACCCAACTGAATACTAATAAAGATAGTGTAGTTGAAAACAGAGAAGGAGAAGAAAATAGAAATGAAGCTCGGAGGGCAAGAAATAAGAGGGATAAAACAGAAACGTAAAAGAAGTCGGAAAGGTTTATCTAATCCACAGCAATGGCAAAGACAAGTCAACAAAGAAAAGAGGATGCGGGGAGAAAGTTACAAGGGCTTAAAAAAAAAATAATGGAAAGTTTACATTGAGTGTTGACAAGGAAGGTAGGAAAATGAAATGTCGCTGTACGTGTAAGTGTGGAGTAGTAAGAATACCAACTCTTTGTCATGTTCAAGTCTGCAGGAGGAAGACAGAGAGAAAAACTTTAAATATTTTTGGAAAGTTTTAAATGATTGGTCTGGTAGAAAAGCCTACATCTCCTCTTTGATAGAAAGAAAGAAAATTACTAAAAGACGTAAAACATCTATTCTGACTGACTCAACTAAAAGAAATGTAAACATACAAATATCATCTAATCAAAGACAACATGCGTATTAATGTTTGCAAGAAAATGTTTTTACACACATTGGATGTGGGTGAAAGAAGTGTTCAGTCATGGCTTCGTGAACTGTCACATGATAATACTGAGTTAGAGGAATACAATTTTGAACCATTAAATGTTAATAATCCTGTCATTCCTGTTGCAAAATCTAGAAGAAGCGAGGTTCAGAGGATGTTAAGTCTCGCTCGGTAGAAGAGTTCTTTCCATAGTCTCCCAAAGATGGAGTCCCACTACTGCAGGGCCTCAAGCCAAAAACTTTACCTTGAACCAGTATGGGAAAGTAAAGTAGCGCTCTTCAAGGAATACAAGCAAAATTTTTGCGTTGACAAACAGTAGAAGTGCTAGTTGGTCAGTATTTTCTAGGGTTATGTATAAGCTTAACATTGATCTCTACCAACCAAAAAAGACCAATGTGAAACATGCATTAAGCATAAACTAGAGGAAACTGTTGTCTGATGAAGAATTCAAAATACATCAAAATAAAAAAGAGAAATCCAGGGCAGAAAAGGAGAAAGATAAGGAAAGAGCATTAAGTAACGAATCATTGGGCGTTTACACAGTTGATGTTCAAGCCGTTCTTTTATTACCTAACATAATGAGTTCTTCTGCATACTACAAAACTAAACTAAAACTGCATAATTATACAATTTATAATATGAAAAATGCAGAAGTAAATTGTTTTTTGTGGCATGAGGCCAATGGTAGCTTAGAAAGTGATGTGTTTGCTTCCATTCTGTACAAATTCTTACAAAAAGAAATTTGTGCAAAAAACATTTCTGAAATCATAATTTGGTCAGATGGGTGCGGGTATCAGAATAGGTGCGAGAAAGGTCTCAAATGCACTACTTCACCTTTCAAATGTTAATAAAGCAACAATATATCAAAAATACCTTGAAGTAGGACACACACAAATGGAAGTAGATTCGGTCCATAGTAAGATCGAGAAAAAAATTAAAGGAAAGGAGTTTTACGTGCCCTTTGACTATGTCAGATCGATTCGAGAAGCAAGGAGCAAACCAACAGAGTTTAATGTTGTAGTACTGAAGTACACTGATTTTATTGACTTTTCAAATGGCTACTACACTAGTGTGCGGCCTGGCATGAAGAAAGGTGATCCATAGTCTCTGATGTGTGTGCGTTTCGCTATTTCAAAGGCTGCATTTACTTCAAGCTCGATTTGGAAGACAATTGGCAAACCCTTCCAAGACGACCCAAAACACATACTGCTTTTGAAAATTTATGTAGTCTTTACAAATCGCCAATAAAAATTACTACAAGAAAGTTTGAAGATTTGCAGTATTTAAAAAAAGTTATTAATGAGGACTACCATAATTTTTATGATACACTTCCCCACGAGTGTAACGATGACAAAAGCCAATGCAGACATGTTTTACTTGTTAAAATAGCAATGTTTTAACTTGCAATAATTTTTTTAAGTAAATGTAATGCAGATCAAATTTGTAAATATGGCCAAAATACTAAACATTTCTCAACGTGTCCTATTCTATTTAATATTACGTTTGTTTGTGCATTTAAGTACTAATTCTAGAGTAGTAAGTATCGATAAAAACTGTATTGTTCTTAAAACTATGTATCTGTTTTTTCTTTTTTAAACCTTAATAATTCACAAAATAATGTCTATGTTTCAAAGCAAAATGGCCCTATGTTTCGTTTTAAGTCTGACTTAAGTCTACATTAAGTGCAAAATGTCCTATGTTGTAATGCAAAATACGTTATGTTAGCCCGAATAAATGATTTTAACTGCAAAAAGTCGTATGTTCACTTAAACTTAAGAAAAATGGTTATATTACATTTATATATATTTGAGCTTAACCAATATCATTTTAAACATACATTTATTTATTACAAACCACATAGTTATATTACGTTAAAAGTTATCATGTTTTTTTTGTTTCCTGAAAAAGTACACTTTTTTACATACAACATTTTGCATGAACGGCAACGATATTTTCCATTTCATTAGGTTGTATTAGGAAACGTGATTTGGGTATTTAGTAATTTGGCTGTCGTTTCTTCATTAATTATGGCTGTAGTGATTAAGACTTTGATATTCTAAACTCAAAACGAATGGATAAAACGTGGCAAACAACCTGAAGAGGGGCACTTTTCCAGAGGACTAATTACTGTAATTTACCGAGGATCTGCCACTCGATTCTCTCTATCCAAACCCAATCAGCTTTGATAATTTATTTTAAATCTAATAACTTCCGAAAGGTTCTCTGACGATACAAATACCATGTGCTCCAAGACGATTCTTTCAGCACCCGGTCCTACTCCTCACAATAGCTGAACGTCTCTTCGACACATCCGCTTTTCCAGATTGCCTTTCGTTAATAAGAATATGCCTACCAGAACCTGTACCAGAGTATTCCAGACAGTAGCAGCCTACCTTTGTTGAAATCATGGCTAATTGGTGACTATCGTGCCCTCTGCACATGACGTCTATCGCGCCAAATTGAAACTTATAATGGCACTCGCCGCAAATATCGCTAATGAATGGGAAAAATTTAATCAGCAAAATATCACTCTCTAAAAATATTTTATACATTTACACGACTTGTTTATATAAAAAACATTACTCAGGTTGTTGAAATAAAATAAAGCACTAGTTTATTTTACACCAAATTGTGATCAAATTTGAGAATTATTGATTATTTACTTATTTAGTAAGTTTGCATGCCAATTTGAACTCTCATTGTTGTGTAATGCCTGACTTGTGCCTAGTGTGTAGTATCTGATTACGTGCTTACTGTATTGTGAATTGTTAAAGACTGGACAGGTCTTTTTAATGTTGTGAGGTTGTCCATCTGTCCGAGCGATACCTCTTGATAAAAAGATTCTAGAGACTAGAAGCTTGGTGGCGTGATAAATTTCCTTTGCCTAACGAAGAGCAATATTGGTTTTTGGGTTAACATTTCAAAATTTAATGTACAAATGAAATTTTAACATTTTTCGTTGTTTTTTTATAACCGATAAGAAAATCGGAAAATAATCGAGTTTGTAAACAAACGGAGTAAAATACATAATATGGGATTTTATTATGTGACGTAGTTACAAACACGATAAAGTTTTTTAGGATTAGTTGGTAAGACAATTCGTTATGTTCTGTTAGTTCCTTCGGTCTGTTTATGGATTTATTAATGCTTGAATTTCCTGTTGCAGGTTAGTATCCAGTCTTCGTCCTGTAACAGTGAGTATGTAATTGAATAAATCTATTAGTTTAAATTTGTCATTAAAAAAACTCCAAATATGAATTAAAATGAAAAAATAACGATTATTTATATAATTCAAAATAAGGTTAGAACATAAAAACAGATAGGTAGCAAGTATGAGTGTAATGAAACATTGTAGCTAATGGTTTTTTATATTTCGAGAAGTTTGATTGTGGTCGTAAAACAAAGTTCTTTCAAGATAACGTACCTTGTTGATCTTAAAAGCAGAAGAAACAGTTAACTAGTTAGCGCTAACATTATTTCATAATGTAAGAATTTCCTTCTCAATTAAAATCTAAGTATCTTTTTTGGTAAGAGCTAAGATGGACTTTTCTGAGTTTACATCTATTGTATATGGTGTAACTGTACATTATTATCAGCTTCCAAATCAATGTTCACCCTTTGATCACATTAGTCTGTTATGATCTTAATTTAAATTATAGTTAACACTATTTAAATTATAACATGAAATGTAAAGACATAATACGCCTCCTGTTTTTAAACATGAAACATGATATTGAAAAGAGACGTGTGAAACAAACTGTTGCTGACTCACTGTTATGTTTTGTCAGTTGTAACAAAACGTACCATTAGTTAGGGATGACGAGAGACGACCATTGTTGTAATATTCCAGTGTATCTGTATGGCAGTGTGTCGGTGCCAGAGACATCTAACCCACCTGTCGCTGTGTGACGGTACACGTCGCTCCACTCTGTATTGTGTTTGTAAAATTCACTCAAACTGAAAATAACAAAGAGTCAATGGAATTTTCAATGCATTCCATTACTCTGACGGAAAGATTTATTGGTTATATTTACCAATAATTCGAGAAGTCTGAATTGGAAGTGTTTCCTTAACAGCTTTTTAGAAATATTGCACACGTTACTGACATGGGCAGCAAATACAAGACAGAACTAGAAGTCTCACTGTGTTTAAAAACTAGAACCAGTCGCAGATTCGGTAGTGCTGCGCTAGGACTGTCAAAGGTAGTGCTAAGCCTGGCCGTCTGATCGCACTGTAAGCTGGATGTATCTATTCTGAAATGGACAGTACACTAGTTATAACTTTAATTTAAGCAATACACATATTTTAATGGAGATGTTGTTTATTCAAATTATTTATTAGCATAAGTTTTAAAACTTGATTCAAAATGTTATACCTTTATGGCTATAATGTATTATTACAGTAATCAGAAATCTATTTTGTATTTTAGATTGTATTTTTCTCAATATCCCAAAAACTTTGTTTTAAAAATGTTTTCAATATTTTTTTATATACTTGATTGGTATCCTGAAGACTAAACCCTTCTCTCTGCCAGAAATAATAAAAACGTTCACGTTCAAGATTAAAATCTCATCAAAAATTCTTAATGCAAAGCAAAGTAGAAAAAATATGGAAGTTTAATGGAAAAAGCTGAATGCATAATCTAGAGTTTAGCTGTCTTTGACATGACAAAGAGCTCTTTTCTTTGGTTCTCAAAGTCCTTACATTATTCAACCGAACATCTTGAACATGAAATCCCTATCAAATATTACCTGATATAAAGAGGAATATAAAAAAAAAAAAATAAATACTTTCTGATTTTTTCCCCAGATGTTACAGTAAATTTAGTTTGCAAAAGTGCATAATACTAATATTTTCCATTCCAGGTTCCATTTATTGGTTGTACGTACGTTAGAAAAGTCTATCTCTCGTGGGGGTAAAAAAACCGTTATTTCTGACCGTCTGTCTGTCCGCACGATATCTGTAAAATACTAACCTAGAAATGTTGCTTTAAGCTTCATTAAAATATTAGTAACACTGAGTTTTGTGTTCAACGAAAACAGCAAAATGAATAAAAGAGAGAAAAATAATAGAGTCAATGTTCAAGTCGGTGGCAAAGTTTGATTTTAGAGCCCTCTTACGTTCTAGTACCTTTCCTAGTACATAGGATGTTTTCTTATTTTAATACTGTTATGGAACTATCCTAGTGAACAAAAATGTGAATGTACTATGCTCCAAGATATTTCGAGAAACATTTTCTATGGAAACCTAACCTAACCTAACCTAACCTAATCTAACCTAACCTAACCTAACCTAACCTAACCTAACCTAACCTAACCTAACCTAATCTAACCTAACCTAACCTAACCTAACCTAATCTAATCTAATCTAACCTAACCTAACCTAACCTAATCTAACCTAACCTAACCAACATCTATGGAGATTTTTGCACGAAACTTCATTTTTACATGGACAAGAATGAGTTCAATGATGGGGCATGTCCAATCATGGAATTTACTGGTGTCATTTGCTGACACAATTTCTTTTTTGTCTGCCGGGGAAATACAAACATCTGTTTTCTGTATGATTGGGTGTCTGTCTTTCTGTCCGCAGGACATTTCGAAATTTAATAAGCTATAGTTTGGAATTTTTAAAGCTACCTCAAAGAAGTTTTTTGCGAGACACACGGTATGGCTCACTCGTACCGTTTGGTTTATTTAAATAATTCTGCATTCCAATCGTCACTACGATGAAATTTTTCATAATACTTAACGCAACCGATGACAGATAAAGTACATATTATAAAAAGATATTATACTAAAGTATAATATGACCAGGTAATATTATAAATAATTGTTGAATAAATACGAATAAAAATGTCTATTTCAAATAAACACACAATAAGTTTGAATATCGTTGATAGTTTCACTTAAAATATAAATACGTAAGTAGTTTTGTTTTCTATAAAATAAAATTGTTTAAATTGAACGTGTTCGAATTTTTTTTAGTCAAACCTGTCCAAGAAATAGCATCCATTAAAATAATAGACCGTAATATCGTTCCTTTGCGTTTTCCAGAATCGCGACACGCCATCTTCAATTATATCTTCATCTTCAATTTCCCAAGTGGGCACAGGTAAAGGTTCCAATTTGACGTTGGTCTACTAGTAATATGTTTGCAAGGGGCTTCCCATACACGTATTACATTCCTGTCCGAACCGATTTATAGAATGTCGTCGAAAAGTATTGTACTCATCTACCCTTTTCCTCTGCCTACCCTATTTTCCAGTCAATAAATAGAAACAAACATATTTGAAGCTGTTTTAGAATTTAGTTTATATGTCTGATAAGTTGCTATGTTTAACTGTTAAAGGGTCCATAGATTATACATGGTTAGTTTCAGAAGAAACAAAACAATTTTAAAAATTCGGAATAATACTTATGATATCTTAAATTATCACAAAATATTCCATAGCAAAAATTGAAGCGCTGTATTGTAAAACTGTGCATATTTTGAAAATTCTTAAATATAAATATATATTTTTAGCTGAGCGTTAGCTATGCCTGTCACTCGAGGGGGTAAAACGACTTAATTTCTGATTATCTGCAGAAATTCATCTGTATACACGATATATAAAAAACGAACTGACATAAACTTGAAATTTTCCATGAAGCCTCATTTCTATATAGATAATGCCGAGTTTGATGATGGTAAATGTCAGTCCATGGGATTTGGCTGAACGTTAGCATACATTTTACAATTTTTATTGGGGTAACAATGATGGTAACAAGAAAAACACAGAATATATAAAGGTGTAAACGAACTGAATACAATAATATAATATTTTAACATATGATCACCTATTATTTGAATGCTACCTTAGCGAGGCTAATTACGCGATGCTTGCTGTTGCGTACCCCTTCTTTTAATTATAGAGAAAAATAAAGTGAAATTCCATATTTAAAGTTTGGTGTACAGCTGAATTTGTTTACACAATCCAATAAAAAAAATTGCCCATTGAAGTTGATTATAATTATCATACAAACTAAAGTACATGAGTTTGATGAATTGTTGTGAAAACATGCAATATTTTGCAATTTATGGCAACGAATCGTGTAAAAGTAAAAGTTGCATTAAAAATTAAAGCGACATTTTTCATTGATGAAAATGTTGAGTTTTTAAACGATATGTTTAAGTATTCAGAAACTTTAGTCATAAAACTATTAACAAACAAATTATTAAGCCTTCCAGTACGAAATCGTGTCATGTTGTAGATACGAGTGTAAACCTATTGACAATTTCGGAAATCAGTATTCTTCAGGATGTTAGAACATCAAAAAATGTGACATAAGCACTTCCTGTATTGTATTTTAAAGGGAGATGGATACTACGAGTATATTTTGAACAAAATATTCCAAAGAGGTATCCTTTTGAGTTCCAAAATCACATAGCGTGAAACAAGTCGTTTTTGTTAACTAACTGATGTGGCAATCCATCAGAAACGTTAGCAGACAATAAGTTACAACCTCTTTGATGTCTACTGGATCTGTAAATCTTCGGTTACTGAAAACTTTGTATAGGCAAAGTTTAGTGTTTCGTGAAATTGAAAGACAGTTTTCCTTTTAGAAAAGAATCGAACGATAATCGCTCTAATCTGTATAGCGGTCGAAATAGTGAATAAGTTGAAAATATCACATGATTTTCTCTCAGTTGGCTGAGCTTTAGCGAAGCCTGTTACTCGAGAGGCAGGAAAATCTCATTTTTGTCTGTCTTAAATATCTTCGAAAACCATATGACCTACATTCTTGAAACCTTGAAAGAAGCTTCATTTCTATATGAGAAACACTTGGCTTAGGGTTAGCGAATATTTTTTTATTGGTTAATGGCAACGAGAAAATAAATAAAATTGTAAAACGTACGTTGTAGTACCCTCGCTAGCTTACCGGAACTTTAATTTTCTGAACATTATTATGAAACCTAACTAAATGAACAAACATTTGAATGTAATGTGTGGCAAGATATTTTGAAAAATGTTCAACCATAGTCTTAAAATTTGGCATGAACCTTCATTTATACACAGACAAGAATATGTTCTGCGAGTATGATGGAATTTGGCTGGGTGTAGTTTTTGTATCAATCCTTTTCTGTGTGAATCCTACAGAAAAAGATTGACAGAAAAATCAATCCTTTCCGGTGTGTGTTTTACTCTTAGTCTGTATACTAACATATATATTACCAAACTTATAAATGCACAATATATGCTACATTATGTATGGAGAACGTTCTCAGAAATTGTCGTAATTTTTGTATGGTTTATGAACTTATCTAAATATAATATTTACAGTATTAGTTTATATACAATCGGGCTGCTTCATTCCCTATCCTGTATAATGCAGCTGCTTTGTGAGAGAATAATCTGATTTCTGCTCAGTTCCATCCAAGAGCGATAGCGCTATTTCTCCTGGGATTCCCTTCCAGTATTTTCAAATATTTCCGTTACGAGAAATCTAACTCTTCATTCCACCGGGATATCGTAGTTACAGGTTTATCTCTTTCAGTCAGAGAAATCGATACATAGTAGCTCTTTACGTGTTTTATTTTGTTAACAAATAAGAGTAAGGTCTTTTTATACTGTGAGTTCATATTTATTTGAGACTCTCTAAATTTTTTAACAGTTAAGGTAAACCTGTACGCTCTCTAACATTGTAGTGTTTAACTTAATAAAATAAATACTTCGAGTATATTTACTGCATCATAGGATTTATCTAATGTGTTTAACTAACGTACATCTATGCAATAGATAATTGATTCCTTTTCATTTAAATTTATATAAACGATGAGTCGATGGTGATAGAAGTTGAAGAATGATTAAATATGTATTATGCGTGATAGGATTTCATAGAACTTGGTTTCACAAATATTTAATAAATTATCGTACTAGGCAAGCAACCAATACCTAGCAGAATATTATAAAATGAGATTCTTACTACACTTTTGGAAACGTTTAAAATTTAGGTATAAAATACCACAAACAGAATATAAAACCATTTAGTACATGTTCCTACGACTTTTTCGGATCCATGAAAAATGTAAGTAAACATTTATATATAGGTACCACACAAGAAACAAATCTACGAAACAGTTTTGAACCATTCGAAAATGTATAAAACTTTTTTTAATATTTACAGAAAATATCTTCATTATTTACAAAAATCAAAGAATCTGTAATAATGTTTAACGAAATTTTAAAAGAAAATATTCAAAAAGTCGATAAAATTGTTTAATACATCAAAATTCTGACAAATCTTAAAAATATAACAAAATGTTTAAAAAAAATAAATATTGAATAAAAAGTTTTTTTTACTACATAGGAAAATTATTTCTAATAAATA
The DNA here is from genome assembly GCF_021130785.1 of Homalodisca vitripennis. Classification (NCBI taxonomy): domain Eukaryota; kingdom Metazoa; phylum Arthropoda; class Insecta; order Hemiptera; family Cicadellidae; genus Homalodisca; species Homalodisca vitripennis. Next base: position 66,048,111 of record NC_060213.1, read on the forward strand.
GAGCGTGAATAATGAATTAGCTTTATTGTATTGAAATAAAGAATAAAACACTTTATAACCGACATTCAAAACTCAACCAAAAAAATAATTCACAATAAATTCAATTATCTACAAGATTGGGCAAAATAATTTTAAATTTATAATGATGAAAAAACTAAATGTAGAAAAACAGAGTTAAATATATGTTTTAAAGAAAATGAGTAATATGAATCGCTTAAATATTAAAAAAATTACAAGATATCTCTTAGAAAAAATTATAGGTTTACCGCGAGAAACTTTGTTCAGTCTATGTTTAAAATATATTGTTTAATTTTTCAGATTGCTTTTTAGTTCTTTTATTATGTTTGGTTAAATAATTACGGTTGTGTAACTGCGGATGATTAGTATGCTCGAAGTACTTTGCTTATAGCGTACATGTCGGTAAACATATTATTTTTCTTCGCTTAACGTATGTTATGTAAACATTCTTTAGGTGATATTAATTAAATGAATGTTACTGTTGTAGGTTTATAAACCAACCATATTATCGTAAGTATTATGACTAAATATTAATTGGAAAGATCCTGTTGTTTAGGTAGACACGTTTTTAATAAATTTAAAATATAGAAGAGCGAAGGAAGATGAAGGGTTAGACAAGTGTTCATTCATGTTATATTGTTTTGTATTTTAACCCCGTTTATCACGAACCATAAGATATTTCCATAGTTTTAGTGTTACACATATGTGGCTTTATGGAATACATCAAGGAATCTAAATTCCTTAACTTTACTTCTATGAATTCACATTTGTAAAACAATAACAGTAAAGATGATTCACAAGCCAGGTGTTCACACTAGGGTGTTTAATCTGTCTAAAAGCTCTCTTATAGTAGATGTTTCCTCCCTTTTCTAATGCTCCCCATAAATCAATATTCGTGTTGAGAGGAAATCGAGACGATTTCATGATTGCAGAGTGAACCAATCAAAATATCCCATGTTACATGCTAATAAAATTAATCTCATTAAACTTCCGATGGAAACGGTTTTATAAAAAATATAAGTAACAAATGAAAAAAATACATTTTCCGTGTTTAAAAAATTAATTCTGCTAAGTGGTGTTCATTGTTCTTTTTCTATAAATATTTTAAGAACACTTCCTCTTAAACTGTTGTCCTGGACCAAAACAGTAGCCAGATCTAAGTTTATTTATTTTGTTGACTGTAGTTATGTGGTCCTAAGTTAGCCTCTGTGCCTATATAGAAATAAAGAAATTATTCATTAACTAATTCATGGGTCACCTAGATTATGGGGCTGATTTAACCTTAGATGTAAGGTAACACAACAGAACAACAATTTTTAAGATCAAGGTCTGGGTAACGGGTTGACCTATCAACATTTAGCGCAACGATAAAGCTTTTCAATGAAACGTGTTTTAGCACAGAAAAAGAATTACGAGTAGAGTGGTCCGTTGGACCATATCTCTGATACCACACACGGTTTTCCATTTATAACTTATGGTTTTGAGGCGTTAAAATATTCAGACATGGTAATACGGGGCATATCCATAAATTAAGTGTACTGAGGCTCATATGGCCAGGAGGAATTTTTTCGACAGGTTGGCTACACTGCCATGCAGTCTCGCTTTTCCACTTATAACTTATGGGTTTGGGGTGTTAAAATATTCAGACATGGTAATGCGGGGCATATCCATAAATTAAGTGTACTGAGGCTCATATGGCCAGGAGGAATTTTTTCGACAGGTTGGCTACACTGCCATGCAGTCTCGCTTTTTCCACTTATAACTTATGGTTTTGGGGTGTTAAAATATTCAGACATGGTAATGCGGGGCATATCCATAAATTAAGTGTACTGATGCTCATATGGCCAGGAGTAATTTTTTCTACAGGTTGGCTACACTGCCATGCAGGCTCTGTTTTCCATTTATAACTTATGGTTTTGAGGTGTTAAAACATTCAGACATGGTAATGCGGGGCATATCCATAAATTAAGTATACTGAGGCTCTTAAGGCCAGGAGGATTTTTTTTCGACATGTTGGCTAAACTGCCGTGTAGCCTGATTGAAATGTCAATCCAGTGTCCCTTCAAGTGCAAAATACGCGGTTTCATTCATTATCTCGTTTCGAAGGGGAAAGCTTCGTTTAAAGTTTATAATGAGGTAAAAACAACATCATTTCAAACTATGGAGTTCGTAGCGTCTCGAAAACTCTTGCTGGCCTCCATTCGAGTGAAATTGTGTTGGTTTGTCAACTGTTTTGCGACCCACCTCGCGAATATTTTCCGATATCCGAGGCACAGAGTAATAAGGATATATACCTTATTACTCTGTGTCCGAGGGTTTCTGTGGTAGTTTCGTGTAGCAGAGATCTAGTGATTTGTAGAAACACTGCAAAAAGTTCATCCACAGTCAATCTGTGATGGTTACGGAACGAATTTCAGTTACAATTGAAGTCCTTCCGCTATTTCTGATCATCACGCATAGACTTAGAACAGTTTTAAACACCACTGAAACACACTCGTACGATTCATAGTTTTATCGCTATATGCAGTTTTTACCTCATTATAAATCTCAATCGGAGTTTTTCCCTTCCAAATAAGATAACGTATGAAACCGCGTATTTTGCACTTGGAGGGAGATTTGATTGACATTTTTCACAAAATGTATTGTCGTATCGACACTTCTCAACGTACTGACCTAAAATCAGTCTTGTTGCGGAGGGGAGGAGTCAGGTTGCAAGGCAGTGTAGCCAATACGTCAAATTAAAATCCTCCTAGCCGTTAGATCCTCAGGTAATTTACTTTTATGCAGCCTCACAGCCTCAATATTTTAAAGAGTAATTTTAGGATGGTCAGATGATGTTGTTCAACCCTGAATCTGTATGGAAATCAGCCGTGAGATCTTCAGGAAATTTACTTTTATGCAGCCTCACAACCTCAATATTTTAAAGAGTACTTTTAGGATGGTCAGATGATGTTGTTCAACCCTGAATCTGTTTGGAAATCAGCCGTGAGATCTTCAGGAAATTTACTTTTATGCAGCCTCACAACCTCAATATTTTAAAGAGTACTTTTAGGATGGTCAGATGATGTTGTTCAACCCTGAATCTGTTTGGAAATCAGCCGTGAGATCTTCAGGAAATTTACTTTTATGCAGCCTCACAGCCTCAATATATTAAAGAGTACTTTTACGATGGTCAGATGACGTTGTTCAACCCTGAATCTGTTTGGAAATCAGCCGTGAGATCTTCAGGAAATTTACTTTTATGTAGCCTCACAGCCTCAATATTTTAAAGAGTACTTTTACGATGGTCAGATGATGTTGTTCAACCCGGAATCTGTTTGGAAATTTTTAACATACTGTAAAATGTCTTTAGATTGGGAACTTGGTCATCAGTTGGGATCCTCAATGAAAAGTTGTCGTTATTTTCGCTTTACTGCAATCAAATAACCGTTGTTAGAAAACTGTTTGGCTGCGTACGAGCGATGATCTGACCAATGGTTATCATAAAGCGAGATAAAAATAATGGAACATTTTTTCAAACACATAAGAACGAATATTAAGGTGGAGAATAAGGTAAAACTTCACTAAGGTCCAGATACATCTGGCTACTCACCTAACTCCTCTAAAGCTAATGAAAATGGGGGAGATTTTATTGCGCCATTATGTAGCTCTGTTACGGTTAATAGCTCGCCCCCTAAAAGGGTTCTCGTGTATTAAACATTATACGTAAAATTGTCGGTCTTTGGCTGGTTCACGTGATTTTTAATTGATTAAAATAAATAAAAGAAAATATTTAATAAAAAATATTAAGGCAAAGCTTTCGAAGTATCTTCGACAAATCTGTATCGTTATTAAAGCTTAATTAAGTATAAAATCAAACGTTTTAAATATATTATGGATGAATTGAAAATATCAATCTCACGCCAATTCGAAATGAGTGAGCAATCTTCATTGTCAGTGATTGGACGGACGTAAAGCACGTAGTTTAACCTTGCTAATATTTTCCAATGAAAGTATTGTAAGGCAGAACTCTCATCTCGAAACCCCAGCACTCGAAACTCGCAGCACAATAGAATTCTACGACCCTTCACAAATATTCCTCCCTTCATTTTGTTCACCGCCTCCGCTTTAAAATTGCTTCAGATAAAACACCGTACGAGTGGTCATCCATTTTTTCTGCCTAATAAGGTTACTTTTCCATTTACTGCTGCTGCAAGTGTTGCCCGGTGGGTTCATGTTAAATTTATGTTTCAAGTATCTAATAAACTTCAAAATTATTTCTAGACTGGCTCGTACATTTTAGTAACAATATGTATTACATAAAAATCACAGTTAGTGAACTTGAAATTATTATTTGTCTTACTATGTCACAAGTTACAGTTTCATATAATTGTCTTAATTAAAAAAATATTTATTATGCAAATTGTCCGTTGCATTCATGGTTACACATAAGACAAATGTGAAATGTTTGCTAACAATCAGCCAAATCTCTTTTACTGTAATCGAACTCAGTGTAGCTTATACTGAAATAAAGATCCAAGGAAAATATCAAGTCTAAATCAGTTCGTTACTTGATATCATGCAGACAGAAAAGCAGAAATGCAGATAATAAGTCCCTCAAGTAATAGGCTTCACTCAGCTAAAACCTATAGAGTGATATGCGCCATCATCGAATTCGATGTTGCCTAAATATAAATTAAGATTCATGCAAAATTTCATGTCTTCAATCAGTTCGTTCTTAAGATATCGTGCGGACAGACAGACGGAAAGACAGACGTAAAGAAAATAAAATTTTCCAACTCCACGGGCTAAATAATTCGAGTACGCTCAGCCAAAAATATTTTATTTCTGAATAACCAATGTAAATATCGAAGAAAATACGAAACGTTTGTATACCTATTAATTACGTTGAATGTCTCGTATATCCCTAAAATAAAACATCTCTGCGACCAAAATAGGGAGGGCGTAAAAGTATTTGAAACATTTAGATCGATTTTTCAAGATTCAAATTAGGATGGCAGCCAATCTTAAGATCTTTACAATGTCGAAAGATCACTGACTACACAGGATACATATTTTTTGTACACTCACATCTCACATTGCCCTCAACATTGTTGATATGACAATAAATTATCGCACGTTTTGTGTGGTAATAAAATAAAATAAAGTTTTATGGTAATATTAACTAAAAAAGATTTCGCTATTTGAATCACAGTAGGAAGTACGGTAAGGGGTCGGAGCCCCATTTTACATTATTGATGCAGTGCCCAAATGACTAAGACGTGTTAAAGCGATGGGAGCTTTTACTCTGGTTGGGAATTCATTATTCAACTCACACTTTCCCACTCTTAAATGAAAATGACAAACTTGGATCTCACAGTTTTCACGAGTAATGTTATCGATAAATCATTGGCATTTTTATATTTAATGCTGCAATTATCATATAACTTATCTATATCTTGGGGGTTTGAATATTCCTGTATTCAATAAGTTTAACGAAATAAATTAATATATTATAACAAAAAAAATAATTAACAATTAAATGTAAACACTGTACATAACATTTGAAAAATTCCAGTGGAAGTACATAAAAGGAGTTTTAAAAGATTATATTGTAGATAACACATAAAGAAAACTTAGTCATTTAGAATGCACTAAGACTTAAAAGCGAATCGAAGTATTTTAAATTTAGTCCAGATCAATTTTTTCCTTCATAATAGTTTGATAAGCTTGCATAAATGTGCTTTAATTGTACTCTGTAGTAATTTTGGTTGGGGATAAAGTTGGGGAACAGCAACACGGTTAAAAATACTAAATGAAAATTAGGAAAATTATTGTTACAGCTGGGGAAAGACCGAGACAAAATTCCACCCCGACTAAGTCAGGCCTCGTATTGTCAAATGTACCCTGTAATTTTCAAAAACATAGTTTTAAAATTACCCGTTTTATTTTGTTTACACCTATTAATATTACACTTTATTGGCGATCTTCGTTAATTTGTCATACAAGCTCCACTTATTTGTAATTCCACCTAAATACGTGCCGAGTTCAAAGAACATGTGCTTATAATAAATATTCGACGGTCAAAATTTTACTGCATAACTTAGCTTATTTGCTGAAAATGCCTTTGATAAATGCTCTCCACAGACCAAATGCTGAAAGGTATTCTCCCCACAGCTGACTTTCAGGGAGTTTTCCATTAATATAACAGCCACCTGGGGTCTGCCACATCACGCACTCTATTCTTCTATCCTCGTGATCGTGATTTCAAAACTTACGTGTCATTTTGAAACTTCGAACTGCTGCACAAGATGATTAATTCAGTCAAGGCAATAAATCATTGTGTTTCACATTTGATTTATATTTATTCTTCTAAAATATAGATGCCATAAGAAATGTGCATTTCACAATATGTTTTTGCCTTAATTTACTATTTGAATTATTATATTTGTTCAGTTTTAATATTGTTTTTCGTAGTTAAATAGGTTTTACTCTATTCACGAATTTAAATGCTTAAACACAAAAAGACACGTGGCTTCGAATTTTTATATTATTGCCACATACCTTTTTACACCTTGAGAAAATTAAGCGTAAGTTTGATTACTGCCACAAAAGAACATAGGAGATAGTAGATTCATACTATCAACGAGTATGGTCAGTAATTCACCATTTACATAATCTGGTACTATAAGCTTCCACAGATACTACTCGGTTCACTGCGAAGTCTATAAATAACACGTAATTGAACTGCGCTAGTCAATGGAGCTTCATTCACCAGGAAGTAATCGACTTTACACCGTGAATGAAACTTCAAAGCAACCTTTATAGATGGAACGCATCACAGCCCTCTGTAGTTGGTTACTCGTTTTATAACAAGCGACATAAACAGCGAGGTTTAATTTACGCTCAAAAGGTTTTTGTAGTATATTTGTGCGTGTGTTTGTGTGTTTTATTTGCGGTATTTCATAAACACTTTTATAAACTTTACATTTGAAAGTTTGTATTTGAATGATCTTCTAATCTACATCTCAGCGAGGATTTTATAAAATGTTCGAAATGTCCTCAACTTGCTTCTAAGAACAAATGCTCTTGTCGAATCTACATTTAAGCACACTTAAATATACACCCTCGCGGTTGTTCAGTCTTCCATGATTTTTCAAAGAAGTGGTTTTGACAAACACAAATTTTATAGTGTGGACTCAGATAAAAATTGTCTATTAAGGCTGGGAGATTCTGAAAGCTATAAAACTGGTTTTATATTTTCATGCTAGAGCCCATACTGTATATAACGAAAAATGAGACTAAAATATGCTGGAGTTCCAAAATGCACAAACCACATATCGCAAAGGTACATTTAGTGAGTCCTGGACAGTTAATCCCTGTAGATACAACCTGTAATACGTCTTTGTAGGACAATAGGAAAACGGATTGTCCTACCTGACAGTCACGTTTAATGTGTCAAAGTCTTGTAACAATTAGTGCATAGAAAATTAGAATTTGGAGTTGCTCTATAAAACAAGGGATTTCCTGACATGTGTTTTTATAAATATTACTGTTTTAGTAAAACCAACATTTGTTTGAAGTTTTTAAAATTAATTTCAGAATAATATTCACCGTAAATACTACTTTCGTATTGAATATGCTTCTTCTTTATTAAAATAAAACAATTCGTTAATTTTGAAGTTTTTGTTTGTGATGGCTTTCCCGTTTAAAGGAAGCATTGGCATTTACAAACTCTTATATGATCAATATACATATTTCTTCCTCCTAAAGCTTAAGTCTTCTAATAGTTTAGAAGGTTAGATTGGGGTTTTCATCACTGCATAAATGTAGTCTGTATTATGTACTACTTCACATTCTAAATAAAACTTTGTTTTTAATAAAATGTTGATTAATTACTGTAATAATTTTAACGTATTATCTCTTGAATTTGTGCGAACACTCTAAAACTGAAACTACTTTTACTTCGATGGCAATAGACTGATTTTGAACTGCGTTTTATTAATGACGATTATGAATTTATTTTAGAGTCTAATGGTTCAAGAAGGTTTTCGTAGCTGTAGTGCATGAAATATTAATTGGAATAGCAGGTTTTACAATTTACAAGAGGTATATTTCGACGGATTGTCTTGTTTTATTTAGATCAGTACTGACTGATACACGTATAATCGATAATATTGCAATACGTATAATAATTTGATTAATATCAATAATATATTTTGAGAAATATTTTTATGGCTTTTTATTAAATAAAAATCCTTTATTTACATAAACAAACTAGTGACAACTCCTTATTAAGTTACATACAGCCTTAAGAATCAAGTGGTTTTGAAATCTGTACAACAAAATACTATGTGCTAAACAAGATAAAAATAAATGAATTTTAAAAAAGTTCTCTGTAATGTACTCACCATATACTTTATTCACAAAGGACTTCCTATTTCGCCTTCCCTTGTCTTCATGATTTCCTAAATCTTTATTTTAAGTTTCTGTAACTTGGCACACAACAAACTTGCAACAAAGGAATGAATATTCAAGCGATATTTGTTAACAGTTTTGCTCACTTCCATTTTATTGTCACAGTAATGAAGATGGACTAAGCATATTGCACTTTTGCTTTGAAACTAAAGAGCACATAGAACCTCTATCCATAATTAAGAAGATTTGTATATGTTATGCGTGATACTTTAACAGTTTAGCTCAATAGTACTGGATATTGTAATCATATTGTGTTATTTTATTAGCTCAGAACATAGCAATTTCTCTCTTTACAGACCTTAAAATTTTGTTATGTCATACTTACAAGGATGTTGACGAAGGGTTCAAATTATCTCCATTAGCTCACATTCCTAGGATTGAGAAAGATGTGTTCTGGTGTTCAGTGTAGTAACAAATAATTGTTTTAGTGATAGTGGTGTATCAAAAGGTTTGTGTTCCAGTCAAATCGTTATTAAAATCTATATATTAAAAGCTAATATTTTAGCCCTGCTATTTTGAAATGCCACTTTATAGACTGGTCGTTAGTTTATCACTCAGTAGGGTGGCAGATTTTGTCTTCTGTTTGCCTGGGAACTGCAATAATATTTTTTCTGTCTAACTGTCTCTATGTCAGCAGGACTGCTGGAGAATGAATATATATTTCAAGAAGCACATTAAGTTATATGTGGTGTGGCGTACGCCTACTTTTATACAAAGAATTAAAAGTGCTATGAATTTTGTCCACTTTTTCATGCTGTTTTCAATTGTTTTAAAGGATAACAAGGACTTTAAAATTTTCCCTACAATTTAACCTAGGACTGGTCATTGAACCGTACCCTTACACCTAAGCTATGGTGAAAGTATATGCATTAAATTAAATCCATGATCAATTATTACGCAAAAAGAAGAACAAGGAATAGATTTAAAAGATTCGTTATCTGAATAAGAATCTGAGTATTTAATATCCAAATCACTATACATTGGATAGTAAACATATTTCGAAACAAATGACAAATGCAACTTTATTTAAGAAGAATTAATTTAGACAAAGTTAATTCATCTTTAAGCTTAAAAGCGTCCATACAATTCAAGTGAATCCCCTAATATGGAAGGTACTATTCCATAATGGCTTTTGGGTTTTATCTAATGGAACTAATGCACTTCCTCTCTGGCGTTTCCTTTTGTTAGAGCATTTGGTCCAGTGCCCATAAATACCTTGAAATATGGTATACAGTACTATATTTTTAACATTTTAACAGCTCGAAAACTATTTGTTACAAGAAAATTATAAGTATAATATACAAGTTCATGATACAAAGTTCCTCTTAAAAATTTGGGATTGTTCCTTTCCTAGCAAAAAGGTCCTATAAAAGTATCTTTTAAAATGCTTCGTTTTCCCAAAAATATATCTGTATGTGTTATTACGGGAATATTAATAGGTCATAATCAATGTAACTCCAAGAATTGGCCTTTTGCTTAGTGAAAATCTTACCTCTAAGTAGTGAAACATGTTTTACTAATTTTAATATTGCGCAATAAGTTGTAAATCTTAATTATACATAAAGAAACTAAACTGTTAGATTTTTAGGCGTTGCTAACTAAGAAGATACAATTTTACTTAAGGCATACACAATATAAACGTGATTTTGTAGGTTTTCAACCACTTTCATACAAACACAAAGAATTGAAATGATCAGTTGACAACACAACATTCCACCGATGCACCTACCATTGTAAATCAATAATCGACTCCTTGTGCCTCCTGACTATAGACCACAGTTTAGTAACGATTGGACAAACCACCTGTAAGTAATCAGCAGTATTCAAACGAATAAAATATAATAGTTACAATACAAAGTGGTACTAAAATGATTTACTCCTGAAATATAGTACATTATATTAACGTTGTATATTAATGAATAGTTTACAAGAAGGCAATGTGTAATGAACCGATAAAACCTATTGCAGAAGGAAACAACATGTCGTACCAAAAGAGTTATCACAAAGACGTATAGACAGACTTTTCAGACCACCCTTTGACATTTTAACCCTAAAATCAATAACTTTAATAATAATAACTTAATGACCATGTGTATAAAAATCCAAGTCCCTAGGACTTTTCTATGAAGACGTGCTAACCTTTGGACATTTGACCCCAAAATCAGTACCTTGACCATGGGGAACCTTTGTATGAAAGTCCAAGTATCTAGGATCTTTCTATGAAGAGTTGGGGTATAGGTGGATGGACAGATGAAGATAAAACTGACGTTACAACGTTTGGCATTTTATCCCCAAAATCAATACCTTGGACCAAGAGGAATCCATGCTAAAGTAAAAGTTTCTAGGACTTTTCTATGGAAAGTTGTGTTACAGATGCACAATGTTACAGATGGACAGATGAACAGATAAACGGACAGACTAACCTTTTGCCTTTTTACCCTAAAACCAATAGCTTTGACCAAGAGGAACCTATGCCAATTCCAAGTCTCCAGGACTTTTCTTTGGGGGAGTTGTGCATTCATCCCCCTATTCTTTGGGGGAAGAATAGACAAGTAAACAGACTAACCTTTGGAATTTGGGTCCCAAAATGAATAGAGTTCTTCCTTGGAACAAGAGGGTCCTGTGAATCATAAGTTTCAAGTTTAAAGGATATTTCTTAGACTTATCTTACAACACAGACGTATGGACAAACATGATTTGTAAATGGACCTGTCTTAACTCGATTTCTGTAATACATCATTCAGGAAATTTGTTTGCTAAACAATTGTATCAATTGTTTGGTAACCAAATATTCGTAATTTAGTATTATTATAATTCAATATTTTATAACACTATTAACTTATTTAATTCCTTTTGGCTTCATTGTACAGTCTGAGCAAACTAAATATAAACATTCCTACTGCACCACTGATGTAAATTTCCATTAGCAATTCAGCAGACGATGAGACCTGGCTGTACACAGGACAATATTGGCGGATCGGTTATGTCAGAGATATCCTGTGTAAAGGCTCCGACAACTCAAACTCTCGGCTCTCCAAACATTCAGTCATAACAGCAGTACGTCGAGAATTCAGTCCTCTGCTTGTTTTGCTCCCGATATGAAAGCCAGAAGTTTAATCGAGTTGAGAAAATAATTGATGACTTTTTTGTGATTATTGTTTGTTAACTTGTACCAGTACATATAATACGTTTGTAACTTTTTGTCACCTATAAAGTATTGCACCTTTTTAGATGGTGCGCTATAAACAAAAATATGTATACATTTACTCGTTTATATTATTTTAACTGGGCTGTAAAAATAAATGTGACAGTCAAATGAGTTATATACTTAGAAAGTATTTTTTAATTTTATAAATATATAGTTCTAGTCAGTTTAATTTTGACAATGGTATTCAAAGCGTTTGAACTGTCACTTGGCATTGTTCAATAATTAATCCAGTGAAGCTGATTCATAACTAGTTCGTAACCTATGTAAAATTTAAGCTTACACCGGGGTAAGCTGCTTTCCATTTCTTTGAATTTATCTAAACTACTGAAATATTTAAAATTTATGATTGATTGTTTTCTATGTATTTAAGCCTAACAATCACGGGGCTGACAAAGTTTCCGTTGTCTGTCTATTTATCTGCAAGATATCTCAAAAACTAATTGAACTATTAATTTGAAATATTATTTGTTGCTTCATTTATATTAAAAATAAACAAAACATAGAGATTGATGATTGTTGTTTGATAAGATATCTCGAAATAGTCTTGAATCTTCATTTTGTACATATACGAGAATATCTTATATGTAGAATATCTAACAGTGTTTCACATCCCCCATCCTTAATTTCATCCTTACGGATATCTATTACTCGACACGTAGTGTCTTGCACACGTGCCTTGTATGAAAAATCAATGTAAACATTGAATTGATTAAGTTATTTTGAGAATAACTTAATCAACATGGTTAAACTTCGCGATAACCATCTTTCGTAGCCGAACCACCTACTAATCGTCTTAGCTTATCAACCCGGGTAACAGGGTTCCATTAACTGATGAGAACATTGCATTTTTCGATGCTTATAATCACTATCTGGGCAAATTCGGGATAACTTCAGATCATCCATAGAAAAACACCTGTGCGATAATGTACTGCCTTGATGTTGATGTGATGAACACGGCAACGGCCTGAAATTTCAGTAAGAAGAAATAAACATCGTAAATTTTATATTTATAGAAAGTTTTGTGTTTCGTCTAAAGAGAAACTGTTTAAAATATTCTTCATACCTTTATGAACAGAGGTTTCTGAAATATGGGTTAGATTCTTTTTAAGAGTGTTATAATTCTCGCATCAACTTCTGTTCTGTTCACTAAGGACAAGAAGCTCAGGTAACCTTATTGCACTTAGTCCTGAAAGGACCTTTGCTCTGCTTGCAGAATTCCAGGATACTCAGGATGGGTAAATGGGATTGGGTTAGGAGCCGCCCCCTCTCGAGATTCTCTGTTAAATCCACCGTGAGGAGGGATAACCGTCACTGTCTGTTATGTTCCTTTATAGAAGAAGAGACTAGTTTTGTACTGGACACTAAACCTATAGATTAACCCAAGAACGAATTAATAATAACACGCTTTAGAACAGAATTTTCCATTAATTTATATTTATAATAATTATGGAAAAACTTTAATTTCAATGTTGACTTTAGCAAAATATATAAAGTTTTGGACGCAGGTGTAGTTTGGAAGAGTATCCATATTTCATGTACCTTTATTCATATATTAAATGTTCTACCCTTTGTTTATGAAATAGTTAATGACTTATTGGATTTTGTAAAGGTCTTTGGGGCAACAGAAGTCAACAGAAAATCAATTAAAGATGATTTATATGTATTAATACAATCAAAACATTAAAGTTATAAAATTTTTAATTTAAAATGTACGGAAACAACTCTTAAAATACCAAATGGAAAATAAATTAATTTATTTTGTAAAAGTAAATATAAATAGAAAAAAACTACGCAGCAAATTTCAAATTTATTGTCGAAACAAATGAGTGATGCCTTATTCACATTGATGCAGTGAAGGGGTGGAAATTACGTAAGAGGGCAATCCGTCATCCCTTATTCATCCCGGGGCTATATTTTGTGCGTGTAGGATAATAACGTATAAAAAGATCTTGTCTAGGGCATCTGTAAAGACCGAAAATCTTGAAAAATATATTGTAAAACCCAAGTAACAAGAGTTTAACTTTTGAATACATAGTGCTTCAAGTTAATTGGATTGTCTTATCGTCCTTAATGACGCAACAAAATCTAAAGTGTTTGATAACAATTTAAAGTAAATTTTGACACTAGAGTAAAAATTGACTTGGTGTTTTCGGATCTTGTCTTTTTAAATGTTTTCATCGTAGTACACTCAATTGTGCATCTGATGAGAACATCTCTTCACCTACATTAAACTACATTCTGTAATCTGAGTGTCTCTAATGTCGGAACTATGCAAAGCGTTTTGAGGTTTGAGTATTGAGTTACCGTCATTTAGTTTTTTAGGATCTCTTCAGACGAACGTGACTCCAGATTCTAGGAGTCAAGTCTGTTATATCGTCAGATTTCAGACGCTGTACTAAGGGGAAGGTGAACTGGAGCAAAACTCAACATTCACAACCCGAGTACTTTGCATTTTGCAGAGTCAAAGTTGTTGATATTGTAAAATACAACGCATAAACAGATATTGTATGAACGAATATAGCCGACATATTTCAATTCACATTAATCTAACAGTCACACAAACAATTCTTGCAGGACAGGAAAATGTAATTAAACATTATTAATTTGTTGCCTGAAACCATCAATGAATATGTGCATCATCGTAATTATTAATTATTATTCATATTTAATAAGAATTATTGGTAATTCATCTCTACGTTAATCATTTATTGAATTGTCATATTAAGGGTCCGCCCGTACCTGGATTCTTATCGGACGTTTATCTCAAGTACATTTAACACGATTTCATATAGTATAGATCAAAGCCAAACCGAATAATAAATTACATTTTATTATATTATACTGTTATAATAGTTTGAAATTATGTTGTTAAAGGTAATATATAACATCTAAACTCAAATAGATTCTAAGTCAAATAACAACAAATATTAACTCTTATATCAGTGTAGTACTGGGATGTGTTTATGACCGCATAACTTTTGTAAATGGTACTTGATGAACAACTGAAGTTCTATCCACATATTGAATCTCTATTGGAAAATCATTTCAGCATTCTTCATCCTCCATAAACTGACAGTTCGATGGTTATGATTTTTTTTTTGTCAGCCTACTACTGTAGTACTACTGTAACAGCCTTTACAACCGAACTTGCTCTCTTATTTCCGTGTGGGACACTGTTCATGATAATATTTCAAAAATAATAGTAGCGGTTAGGGAGTAGTTACCTCCCTAAACAAATTAATTGTTATCCGAAGTTTCTTTGTATTCTAAAGTTTGTTAGAATTTACATTTTAGGAACCAAGCACTTTGTAAAACCAGATTAGAATATTTTTCTATTCTTTCGTATCTAACTTCTTGAACACACTTAGGTAAAAGATCTTATTGTACTCCAACTCGGTGGACTCGAAATAACCCCTACAAATACCAAAATATTATTTAAATATAACTTTTTGGTAGTGAAAAATACTGCCTAGAGGTTTTGGTTATATATTTTGGTAATATAAAAACCACCAGGAAGCTCTGGCACAATGCCATGTGCATCCGATTGTTTCAGTCATCACCGTACGAGTACCGTTTGCATACAGTGTCACCCCTCGTCAGGGACATTAACCGCAGGGGTGGTGCATTTTCTCCCTGATGTTATGGAACACATGGGGCGGGAGTTGGGGTTCAGCCCCAGGTGGTTTTTAGCGCACCGAATCCGCACCCTCGCGAACAGATGTTTTAGACTGTATTAAACGATTCAAACAGCAATACGAGTTTATGTTTTGCCATGTTCCCTTCATGACAGGAGTGATGCCTTCATTTTTGCGTCGTATTGTAATTTATTGTAAAGAAATACATTTTTCTGTCAAGAATAAAGTAAAACCTATAATAAAAATACACGATCTTGCAACCATAAATATACGTTTTCAAATCTCAAAATGAGAAATAGCTTTTTGAAAGTGAGAAAGTAGGAAATATGAGTTTGAATAATGAATCTGAAAGTGACTTAATTCGTGATATATTTAGGCCTAATGTTTCTATCAGTGTAATCTGATCTTCCCATAACATTTAGGCCTATAACTTTTTACAAAACTGAGTACTGGTGTAGGTGTGAGAAAGAAGAGTTAACCTGGTCTATTAAATAATTGTTTAGGTTTTAAGCGCTCTTCCGTTCAGTTACATACAACACATTTCCTCTTGTTTTCCTCACCCATGTTTATGAAAATTTGTTAAGTACTATAATAGTCAAATTAGTACCTTTTGGTATCCGTTACTTGTAAGTACACTTATCTGTGTAGTTTGTCATGCTTGAGTGTGTAGAAATAATGTAACGAAAACAGTTTTATCCACAAGACACTGATGACCAGTGTTTTCTCGTTATATTTGTTAAAAGTGGATCCAGCACATGAATATTTTAATATTCCTTAGTTTCCTCGCATCGTAATATCAATAGATTGTCATCTGGGCGGTTGACTGTCCCACGGATATGAAAAGAATTAACGTTACCATGCGATATCGATGGCTTTTTAATAGGAAAAGTACATCATTCATATCCGATCGTTCCCCAAATCGAAGAATTCATCATCGCAGAATAACTGTGTTCAACAAATCATTAGTGTAGTGTCGGTGTGTCGTTTGTGACTTTCCCTGACGTTATTAATGACAACTGTCTTTCACAGGCTCATAGCGCAATCCTACGGCCAGACCTAGTAACAACCATTTACAGAAACTAGTGAAATACTGGGGAACTCTGTTGATAGGTCTTAGTTACTAACCTTAATTAGAAGTCCAGGTTTGGGTTGTCTTCGACTGTGGTCGTGAGGTCCACAGCTGGTAGGTTTTGTTAATTACAGACTGGATGGAGATTTTACCAACAATAAACAATTTATTTGCAGTTCTCTTTGTTTATCCAATTAACTACTTGTGTGTGTAGTTAAAATAGTATACAATATTTTACATCCTAATGTAAATTAAACCGAATGATCGTCTTTTGTATGTACTTAAGTTTTTGACTCAGGTTAAGTTTAAGAAGTTACTATTAGAGTTTAAGTTTGTATCTAGGTATTTCTTTCTATCACTGTGTCTGTGTCACCATCCTGATGTCCTTAATACAAACCATGTCTGCAGGATGTGGTCAGCTGTACCGCTGAGTCCAGGAGGTACCACGCCACCCTCACGCTCCAAGCACTCTGCCACTCTCTTGGGCAGTTACGTCTACCTGCTCGGTGGTCGTAATGGTAACCTCCCCCTCAAGGATCTATGGAGGTACAGCCTTGGTGAGTCCTGATTTTCTATTCCCTTGTTAAATATTAGAATCTTCTTTTATTCAAGTAATACCTTTAAAAATCTGGAGCTTCGCTCCAGAATTTTGGTGAGTTCGTGGATCCCTAACTGTTTTACAAATAGGGAAAAATGTACAACCAAAATTCCAGAAAATACTGCTGAAATTAGTAATGGGACAAAGTGGATGATACAATTTTATGCTTTATGTTCCCACGGGCATTACTCTTGATTTTATTGAACAGAGGACAATGAAAAGCCGATACAGTGTGAGGTAAGAAGTACTGTTAAAATACTTACAACAGAATTTGTACCTGTGCTCTTTTCCACCACACTGAAAGCCCAATGCCCATCGTTTCAGGCTGCCATTGGCTCTGTTAATATGTCCATAATAGGTTGAGCTTACGTCTCTCATGCAGGTTATCGGAAAACTCGATTCATGTTCGTTCAAAATTTTTTCGATTACAACCACCCTGGTTGTAATCGATATTTGATGTGAAACCTGGAAATTTGTATTAACCGTCTTGCACTCAGTGGTTTGCTAGCTGTAAATTCACGGACAGTATTGTGAGGACAAAAACGTTGCATGTAAAAATATGTGCTGACAATATCAAGTATTTCTGAATTAAACACAATTTCATAAAATGAAAGTCATATGCAATATCAATCTAGATATTGATATTGAAGTTAAACACTACTTTTCAATGCTGTTTTCAAAACAATACTGATGAAATTACTGAACATAGCAATTATAGAAGTATAAGTATTTGTTGTCACTAAAGAAGTTCCCACCAATTCAAAACAATAAAAAGAATACATTTTAAATTTTCTAGAGTAACAATAAACAAATGGTTAGACTTGACCTTTACATGAAATTTCTTTTCTACATATAAGATCCAATTTGATGATGGCATCGGCCAGAAGATTAACCGTCCGCAAAATACATAGAAAACGGATAGTTATAGACTTGCATATTTTTCTGTCATTCAGTGGCTGGCAAAAATTCCTGTACTCTTCTTGTTGCCTATCTTTTGTATGATATTTCAAAAATCGATTGAAATATAGGTTTGAAAGTTTGTATGGAACTTCATATCTACATAGTCAATATCGAATTTGATAATTGTGGATTTCATTCTATGGGATGTCCTTAATTTTATCCTTAGTGAAGCCTGTTCCACGTTTGGCATACGTTACTTCTCTTACTGAAACAGGAAAACATTTCGGAGAACTTTATTCGCCAACCACGATGCAAACAAGGTGGTCGAAAGTACTTTGTTTTCCGAGACAGCCAAGTTCCGCAATAAGACATCATGCACGACGAGAAAATTATGTTATTGGGTCAAAGATTTTACTCCTGAGACAATCTGGCTTATCAAATGGGTACAAAGATAGGCTTACCCCTCTAACATCAAAGGGGCACACAATAAGCTCAGGTTGACGTGTGAGGATCTGTGAATCCACCCCAATACCCCAACGCAAAAAAAAAAAAAAAAAAAAACAAAAAAAATGGGTATCTAAATACTTGACCCATTTTCAGCTGTAAACCTAAAATTATTATCAGAGTGTTCTACTGTTCTCACGGCTTTTTCTTTGGTTTTGGAGAACTGCTCTTGTGCCATCATCACACGATGTCCATGTGGATAACTCGGCCATTTTGAAATTTCAAGGAAACGATTTAGTACTCTTTTCTACAGCAGTATTATAATTTGTACACAGTAAAAGGTTATTAAAAAACGTAGTGGCCGTGCCAGCTTCGCAGACATCATTATTTAGTGTGATGGAATTCTTCTGAAAATCCCTTGAAATTTACCCATCAATCTATTTTTTTTTTCATCGAGTAAAAAGTCTCTTTTTTCATGCTTGGAACTTATAGGCATGGATTTAAATGTAAAAATGTCGTAACGTGGACTATTGGTGGACAATTCTTTATTGCGAAATAATAAGAGCCGGCTGTAATGAAACCACCTTGAGATTTTTTCTTATAAAACAAGGTAAACTTTCATTAATTTTTACGGCGTTTATTTTTACCATAGCATTAGGGGAGATTCCTAATTTCGATCTTAGTAGTAGTTTTAGTAGCTTATTAGTTTTTTGTTTTTGTAAATTTTATAATTTTAAATTAGGAAGTTTATAAGTTGTTGAGATTTGTTCTTAATAACCAATAAAATATTTAACAAAACTAAAAAAGCATTTGAATGTTTTTTTAGTTATTTATTTAAAATGAAACATCTAACATAAAGGCAAGATGGGCACGACTAAAAGTACCGGCTCTTAAGTACCTCTTAAGTGTCAGAAGTCTGTTCATGAAAGTAGGTGATTCAGTAAGATGAATGGTCTGTTCTAGAAATAAACATGCTGTACTTTTTTAAATGTATCTCGAAAAGTCAGCGTTTCAGAACAAATTTCTTAGACGACACATTTGATTTGTTGAAAATAAAGTGAAAAAGATTTAATAAACATAAAATAAGTCACAGTTATTGCTGAAGAAGCGTAAAATGTATTCTAGTTTTCCGCGTGACACATGTAATATGCGAATAGATGAATAGAAAGCTAGTTTCATAATTGTTAGTAAAATGCTTTAAAATCCAATTGAGTTTACTTTCATGCCGTAGATTGTAAGAAGTGTGGAAGCAAAATTGCTTAGGCCGAGGTGGATCTTGCTTCCGACATGAATCAGGTGGAAGGTCACTATTGCCGCGAAATCTCCCACGCTGACCCATATTTGAGCTTTTATACAACCTTTTCATACAAGGAATAAAGAGGCAAACTTTCTAAAGAATTGGCTTATACAAATTTAATTTATATTCGTTGCAGTAAAATAACTACTTTTCTATAACCCACGCTCCAAATATTGTATAACTCACTATATTATGCTTATTGTTTTAACTAAAGTTTTTTACACTATCCACCCATTCGCGAAAGCGTAATAGGAAAATGTTTAAGTATTAAATGAAGCTTGTGGCTGTCGTTTTTATAAGTTTATAAATAGTGCTGTAACTATAGTGCAGTAGATATATACTGTCAGACATTTGGGAAAACTATAGAAGTAAACATTGGTTAGAGCCGACTGTACTGGCAGCCATCTTGGTTTTATTCATATAAGAACAATGTTAAATTTAAAACACTATTAGGAGAATATTTTTAGTCGTTGAACTTCGAGAGATGTCTCATTTTAATGTCGTCATAATATGCACTTAAAGGAATTTGAGTTTTTTCGACTGTAATCGTTCATAAAGCTTCTTTATATTGAAATCTATACATTCACAAGAAATAGAATCAAACCAGTTTCGATTCGTATTAATTATATATTTACAATTACATACTTCCCATAATTATTGGACCACAAGTAAGGGCATAAAACTGTTTGATGTTTAGCATTTTGCTGTGGGATAAACACGGGTGATTCTTAAATAATGAAGAATATCGTGTAGAAGTTGTTTCTTGCTTAGAGTCAACTTTATTTTAATTACAATTTGGGACATTAAAAGAAAACTTGCTGTTATTGACTTATATTTTTAAACTTCTAGTAATAGTCTAGTAGTCTATAGTCTTCACAGCTTTGGTGTTACAATCCTTCCTATAACTTATCACGATATTGTTACAGAGGAGAGTCGCTGGGAACTGCTGAAGCCAGGTGGTGACTGTCCACCATGTCTGCAAGAGCATTCAGCCGTCGCCTACCGCGAGTGTATTTACGTCTTCGGCGGCGAACTGGGCTTCTCCGCCGGCAACGAGACGCCCCTTTGGGTCTACAACATCAAGGTAAGCTTTCTCATTTTTCTTCCAGAGACGTCCTTGGTAGACCTAAAAAATTAAGTATAGAGGGTTGGAAAGCTCGAAATGTCAGAGTGGCTTCGATTCTTACCAAGGCGACATCGTTAGTTTAATACAACAATCAAACATGGATGTAGTAGGTTATAACGATAGATAAAAATTTATTCCTATCTATGGTTATTACTAAGCTGTCACATGCCCCTATCTCTGTTATTGTCGCACAAAGGAAAACCTAGACTCAGTGGCGCCACCGGGCAGTCTTTCACTTCAGTTAATATTCCCCAGCGGTTTCCCCAATAGCTACCAATCTGCAATGTCTGTATCGTTAAATTTGACATCTTCTGGTTGGGTATGGTTATTAGTTTGGGCATTTTAGACCTTGAAAAGATTAAATTGATTCATTATGGAGGATTTAGTTTATAAAATCTGTATGGAAATCTTACTGAAGTATCTCTTTGCAGCCATCTCCTTTTCTGTTTTATTAATAAATAAAAATAACCTAACCGCATTTTACACACTTTTTCAGATAAAACTTTTTTATATACAAAAAATTCTGAAATTATTTTTTATGTACGTACTGTAAATATATTTACGTGTCTTAAATTATAATATATCCAGATAATATTCCGATTTTTTTCTCTTTACTGATTTTAAGATGTCTCTAAATTTTGCCTAAAACACCCCTGCAACATAATAATATTGCGTGGAGTATAAATATTTTTATTGGCATTAGGAGCAACCATAAAGGCTGTTACAAAAGTTTTAATAACTCAAATGATCCTTACTGAAAACCGACTCCACGACCTGAAAGTTAATTCAGGGGTGATTCCGAAAATGAGGATTTATTCCTATTCGTGACTCTCAGGAATGGATGACATTTTCACAGAGGATGACTGTGAAGTCTCTTTAATACTGTAAGGGAATGCTTGCGATACAGCGGGCAACAGCTAGCTGAATAATGAGGGACATTTACTATTTAGTGAGTGAATACATGTAGGGAGGACTGAATGTGCGTGTTGGTTTTCTTCGAGTGAAAGGGATGCAAGCAACAATGTCATACAGGATTTCAAAGAGCAGAACAAGGGTGGAAATATGTGGAGGCTGTTATTGTTCGGGAGGGGAGGAGGGAGGGACTCATTTGTCACACGGAGCTAGGATCAGTGTTTTATCAGAGCTGATGTAATGTTCGCAGAGACCCGAGCAGAAACGTAATAAATGTTTCAGAATTGTAAAAATGCTAGCAGCGGAACAACATTTGATATAATTCTTTACACAGAGTGATAATAATTTTCAAATGTTTCGTGATACAGTATTAAAATATTATTATTTTCAGTTTGAATTCATTAAAATAAAAAAAAAAAACATTGGTAGTATATACTTGGTGGATATGCATATCTAAACATTCAGATATTTGATTTTCTACATAATGAAACTGACGTTTACTGATAAGTTTGGATTCAGGCATTTTTATTTCTGAATTTGAGTTATTAACATGCATTTGTTTACCAACCTTGAGCTTCTTGTATAATACTAATTATTATAAATGTTTATTCAGGCATGTAAAAGGTGAACAAATGAAATATATACTGTCGATTACGTAATCAGCTATTTTACGCAAGAGAATATTTATATTATATATTTCAGATGAAATTTGTCGCTTTTTCTTCTTTATGAATGTTTTATTTTTATTTATATGATTTTTTTTAATTTTCATTTAAAGTGTGTTACACTGGATCTATAATGTCAGTGTCAACATTAACCTTATATTTAATGCAGATTATTAGAAAACCAAAGAAAATTTCACAAAAAGAGAGGTCTAAATAGTAAATAGTAGTAACTACATTTAGTTAATATTACTCTAGAGTAATTGCTTTCACAATTTTAGGTGTATTCGTGAAATAAAGAAATTCTTAATTATTGATAAACGATGATGTTATTTTCAATGCAGAACTCCCGACCACCAAAAACAGTGATGACGCCGTCAGTTGTTGACGTCAGATCTGTCGTTTTGTCGGTCGACAGAAAATTGCTTAATGCATGTCATTAATTAATATTGTAATTTATGCAAACGGAACTCGTTATCAACTTGATTTGTGATTTATGAAGAGATTTAACTGACAAATAATTTGTGATTTATATTTTAGAAGCTTTAATTTCATGAAAATTATACGAGTATCACATTTATGTTTTTTTTTTAGTTGAATTGTAGTTTGGTAGATTAAAATTAACAAAATTAAGCCTATTTTTAAAGTTCATTTAGACTATTATTGATTTGATGGGACAGTACGATTACAAAATGTGTCACGTTTATCGCGTCCAGTTAAAAAATTAGGTACTTTCAGTTGTATATTTTCTAGAACAATTTACAAAATATTTTCTAGAACATTTATCATAAATTATAAACCACTTTAGAGTAAATTTGGCTACAATAGACTATATGGGTGCCTCATTAGCACAGTTTTATATCCAGTTTGGTTGTTTACAACTTTCGGTGCTATCGGACGATATCATTTAGTGTAGTTTGCAATTGCATCTATTTTTAACTTTCCGTTAATCACTTTGTATATTTTAATACAAAGGAACGAGTAAGACCATTTTTCATAAAGGTTTTGCTCAAATTAATTTTACAATAGATAAAATATCGATATATTGATAAAAAGACCACATGGTGACTACAATAAATTTAATTTTCTATTACGTATTTTGTGTAGGCCTATTACTATTTTCTGCATGGTTTTATTAAAACATTTGCAACTATATCCATAAATTGGAGTACATGATTAGCTTCCATTAATAACAATTAATTTTCAAAAATTTCTGTTTCGAAGTATTGGATGAAAGGGAATGTGTTTTAAGTTACTCTTGTGTAATAATTTGGTCTCAAATGTAATAATTTGGTAATCAATTGCTAAATTTGGACATATTGGCGATAGCTCCGAAAGGAAAGACTAGCTTATATATTTACCGTGTACATTTATTAAAAGAAAAAGAAAGTAAATGGATTCAATTAAAAAAATGGTTTAATAAGAGACCAATTTAAGATTCTCTCTACCACATTAGCTCAAAACATTAATTACCATATTAAAAAAGAAAAGTGTTAATAAAGGCACAGCAATTAGAAGGCAGCAGACTGATGTCTCACTTCAACACAGTTTTCATGAATGTTCTTTGTCTTCATTGAATAATTAAGTACTTTAAAATCCAAGCAACGTTTAAAAATGGTTTATTTATTCCTCCCAATTACTTTTACAATTGTTCTCAATGAAGTAACATTACATAAATGAGAACAGTGTCATAATTATGTTTTAAATGTTGCTTCACATACATATACTGCTTCCGAAAGATGCTACTACAACTTTTTACCACGCCGAGTACGCGACTGTGGATTTTCCCCTATGTTTGTAATTTATGATGTCTTCGTGTGCGATTTATTTATTGTGTGGTTAGAAGATTGCAAAGCTTTTGGATTTCCCTTCTCTTAGTCATTTACCATTTCTAATGTTTGGAAAAGCTAGTAGATTTTTCCTTCTCTTTGTCATTTATTATTTATAGTTTCGTACTTGCAAGATTGTAAAGCTTTTTTATACGTCACAATTTCTGGTCGTTACAGTTTTCCACCTTCGAAATACATAAAAGTGAATTTTGTGACCGTTATGTCCTTAATTGCGTGAAAACTGTTAGACTATAGTACGTCATTGTTAGACGGACAATTTTTACCTGAGAACGAATCTTAAAGTTTCCGCTTCATCAATTTAGTCGAATTCTGATTCCCGATTCCCAAGCCAAGCTGATTAGCGATTTGGGATTGTGTTCTATTTATTTAAATTTAATCGAGTCCCAAGAAATCCATTCATTATATTAACACTTATTGTACATGCCCAATGCCGTATTTACATCTGCCATGTATCGAAGACTGCTGCCTATGTAATACAACGTTGTCCTGAAACTAATCCCAATGGTACAGTATAGCGGGTACAACGGTTATCGCAAGATAACCGAGTCAAGCAACATCGAGCGTGGCTGCTGCTTGGATGGATGACCGCTGATGATCCTGTTCTTGCAAGCGGCTGGCCTACCCGGCCGCTGGCGATGATTTGAAACCCGTTGGCCCCCAAGATGTGTTAGAAAGACTTCTTAGCCCAAACTTCGCCTGGAAAATAATACATAATTTTCAAATTGTTTTTAAACAGATGTTTACAGAATCATGATGCTATTCGTAAGACTGTGACGGCGGCTTTGTCTAATAATTATTCTATTGTGCAGTAGTTAGACATTGACGATGATTTTATGGTAGGTATACGAATTAGGATTTTAGGGATTGACAAATTGTTTTCTTTTACGGCTTAAAATTTGTATCTTTTATTACATATAGATTTGTGTTTATAAATAAAATACTGCTTAACAAAAATTCGTTGTACAAATAAAAAAACTTGTTATTTGTTTGCCATATTTCGTATGCATACAGTTAGTAAAACTCAACATTTTTTCCTTCGGTCTGATACCAAAATGCCCTTAAAAACTTCCGAACTCCAGATAAGATATCTTAAAGTGTTGACAAATAATTTTTTAAAATGAAAAACGAAAAATCTTATTAAAAACATCGTTAACAGAAGGCAAATTGCACCACCGAATGGAGGTACGAGGTACGTTCTTCACTTCTTTCCTTACGTCTTTCCATCCGTTTTCCTGCTTATTGCGTTTACGTTGTCAGCAATGTAAATTGTTTCTTTTACTTAATACCAATTACTCATTTCATATATAATGTGTTACTTCTAGAATATACAAAATCATAAATATTTCCATAAAATAAAAGAAGGAGTAGCCCACGCAGTAATCTATCTCATATAAAACTTTAATAGGTAGCGTAACTTCTTCGTAAATCATAAATACTGTTTCTCAAATCCATTTCACGTTTTAATCGAAAAAAGAATACTTTGTCTGAAACACAGAAAATCTATATGTTGGAATGTCACTGTAAGAATTCTACAGTATCACTATACAAAAGTAGTTAAAATAAATATGAAAAAAATTATCAAAATTAAATTGTGGCAATTACGTAACAAAATATAGCAAGACAGATATAAATATATTTTTTCAATTAAGAAAAACGATATTGATTTTCCATATGCCAAATTTATCTTTATAATGTAAGAATAACCCAAAACACCAATGTACCTGTAGACACTGAAGCGCAGACAGACGCACGTTCAGACAATATAATCAATGGCTGGCACCGCGCCTCGCCGGTGGTTAGCAATGATGTACTACACAGGACAGCGAAACGCCGAACCGCAGACAGACGCACGTTCAGTCAATATAATCAATGGCTGGTAGTGCACCTCGCCGGTGATTAGCAATGATGTACTACACAGGACAGCGAAACGCCGAACCGCAGACAGACGCACGTTCAGTCAATATAATCAATGGCTGGTAGTGCACCTCGCCGGTGATTAGCAATGTTGTACTACACAGGACAGCGAAACGCCGAACCGCAGACAGACGCACGTTCAGTCAATATAATCAATGGCTGGTAGTGCACCTCGCCGGTGATTAGCAATGATGTACTACACAGGACAGCGAAACGCCGAACCGCAGACAGACGCACGTTCAGTCAATATAATCAATGGCTGGTAGTGCACCTCGCCGGTGATTAGCAATGTTGTACTACACAGGACAGCGAAACGCCGAACCGCAGACAGACGCACGTTCAGTCAATATAATCAATGGCTGGTAGTGCACCTCGCCGGTGATTAGCAATGTTGTACTACACAGGACAGCGAAACGCCGAACCGCAGACAGACGCACGTTCAGACAATATAATCAATGGCTGGCACCGCGCCTCGCCGGTGGTTAGCAATGATGTACTACACAGGACAGCGAAACGCCGAACCGCAGACAGACGCACGTTCAGTCAATATAATCAATGGCTGGTAGTGCACCTCGCCGGTGATTAGCAATGTTGTACTACACAGGACAGCGAAACGCCGAACCGCAGACAGACGCACGTTCAGTCAATATAATCAATGGCTGGTAGTGCACCTCGCCGGTGATTAGCAATGATGTACTACACAGGACAGCGAAACGCCGAACCGCAGACAGACGCACGTTCAGTCAATATAATCAATGGCTGGTAGTGCACCTCGCCGGTGATTAGCAATGTTGTACTACACAGGACAGCGAAACGCCGAACCGCAGACAGACGCACGTTCAGTCAATATAATCAATGGCTGGCAGTGCGCCACGCCGCTGGTGGTTAGCAATGATGTACTACTACACAGGACAGCGAAACGCCGAACCGCACACAGACGCACGTTCAGTCAATATAATCAATGGCTGGTAGTGCACCTCGCCGGTGATTAGCAATGTTGTACTACACAGGACAGCGAAACGCCGAACCGCAGACAGACGCACGTTCAGTCAATATAATCAATGGCTGGTAGTGCACCTCGCCGGTGATTAGCAATGTTGTACTACACAGGACAGCGAAACGCCGAACCGCAGACAGACGCACGTTCAGTCAATATAATCAATGGCTGGTAGTGCACCTCGCCGGTGATTAGCAATGTTGTACTACACAGGACAGCGAAACGCCGAACCGCAGACAGACGCACGTTCAGTCAATATAATCAATGGCTGGTAGTGCACCTCGCCGGTGATTAGCAATGTTGTACTACACAGGACAGCGAAACGCCGAACCGCAGACAGACGCACGTTCAGTCAATATAATCAATGGCTGGTAGTGCACCTCGCCGGTGATTAGCAATGTTGTACTACACAGGACAGCGAAACGCCGAACCGCAGACAGACGCACGTTCAGTCAATATAATCAATGGCTGGCAGTGCGCCACGCCGCTGGTGGTTAGCAATGATGTACTACACAGGACAGCGAAACGCCGAACCGCAGACAGACGCACGCACGTTCAGTCAATATAATCAATGGCTGGTAGTGCACCTCGCCGGTGATTAGCAATGATGTACTACACAGGACAGCGAAACTCCGAACCGCAGACAGACGCACGTTCAGTCAATATAATCAATGGATGGTAGTGCACCTCGCCGGTGATTAGCAATGATGTACTACACAGGACAGCGAAACTCCGAACCGCAGACAGACGCACGTTCAGTCAATATAATCAATGGATGGTAGTGCACCTCGCCGGTGATTAACAATGTTGTACTACACAGGACAGCGAAAACGCCGAACCGCAGACAGACGCACGTTCAGTCAATATAATCAATGGCTGGCAGTGCGCCACGCCGTCGGTGGTTAGCAATGATGTACTACACAGGACAGCGAAACGCCGAACCGAAAACAGACGCACGTTCAGTTAATATAATCAATGGCTGGCAGTGCGCCACGCCGGTAGTTAGCAATGATGTACTACACAGGACAGCGAAACGCCGAACCGAAAACAGACGCACGTTCAGTTAATACAATCAATGGCTGGCAGTGCACCTGACCGTGGTTAACAACTATGTATCGACCGCACAGGGCTATGACACGCTGATGCGCAGACATACATCTAGATACTTTTGCAGGATATGAGGTTGCAGCGTTTTATAGCCGAGAACACCCATCTAGGGGTGTTTCTTGCATACTGGTGAAGCAAGGTGTGCAATATAGCTCGGAATCTCGACTTTGTGACCTTAGTGTACCTTTCAGTTTTGAATGTTGTGCTGTCACAATTAAGCTTGTTTTTTCTGATAGGATTGTGGTGGCTGCAGTGTACCGATCTCCTAGTTCCAGCATTGATTCTTTCATTGATGCGTTTGAATCGCTTGTTGATGGTCATGCTCGGGGTTTTAACAGTCTCTGAGCGTGTGGCGACTTCAATGTTGATTTTCTGAGGGACTCAAGGGAGAGGAAACCGTTTCCGGATGTCGTTAACTCAGCTAATGGAAATTTAAATATTACCTGTCCTACCAGAATAGATGGTCGTGGTTCCAGGACATGTATTGATAACATTATAACCTTCTTCAAAGAGTTTCAGTCACAATCGCATGTTTTTGAAACGGGACTTTCTGACCATCTGGCCCAGCTGATTGTGTTATCTCCCATTTCACCTCGTCAGTCTTCGACTGTTGAAATGAAGTTTCGAATGATAAATGGTGAAAACATTCATATTCTTAATTCCTGTCTCCAGCATGAAAATTGGGTGGATGTCATTGAAGCTCCTGATTGTAATACGACATTTAAGTAATTTTTAAATACCTTCCTTCGTTTGTGGCAGTGCACCTGACCGTGGTTAGCAACTATGTACCGACCGCACAGGGCTGCGAGCAGGCAGTGCACCTGACCGTGGTTAGCAACTATGTATCGACCGCACAGGGCTGCGAGACGCTGAAGCGCAGACAGGCACGTTCAGTTAATACAATCAATGGCTGGCAGTGCACCTGACCGTGGTTAGCAACTATGTACCGACCGCACAGGGCTGCGAGCAGGCAGTGCACCTGACCGTGGTTAGCAACTATGTATCGACCGCACAGGGCTGCGAGACGCTGAAGCGCAGACAGGCACGTTCAGTTAATACAATCAATGGCTGGCAGTGCACCTGACCTTGGTTAGCAACTATGTACCGACCGCACAGGGCTGCGAGACGCTGAAGCGCAGACAGGCACGTTCAGTTAATACAATCAATGGCTGGCAGTGCACCTGACCGTGGTTAGCAACTATGTACTGTGTATCGACCGCACAGGGCTGCGAGACGCCTGAAGCGCAGACAGGCACGTTCAGTTAATACAATCAATGGCTGGCAGTGCACCTGACCTTGGTTAGCAACTATGTACCGACCGCACAGGGCTGCGAGACGCTGAAGCGCAGACAGGCACGTTCAGTTAATACAATCAATGGCTGGCAGTGCACCTGACCTTGGTTAGCAACTATGTACCGACCGCACAGGGCTGCGAGACGCTGAAGCGCAGACAGGCACGTTCAGTTAATACAATCAATGGCTGGCAGTGCACCTGACCTTGGTTAGCAACTATGTACCGACCGCACAGGGCTGCGAGACGCTGAAGCGCAGACAGGCACGTTCAGTTAATACAATCAATGGCTGGCAGTGCACCTGACCGTGGTTAGCAACTATGTACCGACCGCACAGGGCTGTGATCGCATCAATATCGAATTCATTACAGAGATTGGGCATCTGTACTGCATTTCATAACTCGTGAAATAAACTCTTATCCTGGCACTTAATTATTGCACTTCTCGTAATGCAAAGTGAATGTCTGTTAATAAAATGTCTTCCATATGTTGTTTGTGGCTGACTTAAATATGAATATGTGAGAAGTATAAGCGACAAGAACGAAAATCGGCTACTGCTCCCACAGTCATTGTTTACTTAAAACGAATGATGTATTTATTATACACAATAACTAACACATAAGTACTGCAAAAAAATTTAATGACGAAAATTTGCAATCGTTAAATGTTTTAGCTATATTTTATTGCATAAACTAAGGGTTAATATATTAATATTTACGTTGACTTACATGTATGCTTGTGTTGAGTGTCAAATCCCAATAAGGGAAAGAGGGTGGTGGTGATTTCATTTAAATACCAATATTCTGAATGAAGATGTGGTTATGGGTAAATGTTTACTTATGGAAATATTCATATATTTAATTTTTGTACAAGTCCACACTTAGTACATATATTTATGCCTATTATTCAAGAGGTAGGAAAGTTTTAATTTCTGTCTATATGTCCCAACGATTCCTTGAAAACGAAGTGACCTATAACGTTTGGCATGTAGCTTTTTCAGTATTTTTGTATAGCTAACAATGAATCCGATGATGAAGCTCGTCTATCCATGGAATTTGGCTGAGCGTCATCGTGACACTCAGTATGGTAGCATCATTCATCTTTTGTCTACCGGGGTTGTAAAAATCTCTTTTCCGTACAATTGTTTACCTGACTGTCTGACCGAATGAAATATCAAAAATGAAAACAGCTACAGCCTTGAAAGTTGGACGCAACCTCAGTGAAATCTGTTGCAGCGTGTGTTTTGGCGTACGCAACACGTGTTTTTTTTTTTTAAGATAATAAATGGTAACCACTGGAAAAAACCATTTCCAATTGAAGAAAGGTGTCATATACTCGTATTTACGCAATTTTAAATTTATATAACGTCTACGAACCTGTAAACAATAAAATTTGAATGTCTTAGATGACCTACCAACTAAACATAGCGAGTTCGGATTTATCTACAAAGTGTCGGTTGTCACCTAGTATAATAAAATCCAATATTACATACAGTGTAAAAAACAAAGAAGGTTCCATATTGCTTAAATGTTTAGGTTATTAGGTCAAATATAATATCTCTTATACAAATGTGAAGATCTGCTTAGTGTAGAAAACGTTTTTTAAATTTAAAATGCTGTAAAAATGTTCTTTTTT
This sequence comes from Homalodisca vitripennis, assembly GCF_021130785.1. Lineage (NCBI taxonomy): Eukaryota > Metazoa > Arthropoda > Insecta > Hemiptera > Cicadellidae > Homalodisca > Homalodisca vitripennis. The sequence continues at coordinate 66,079,232 of NC_060213.1, forward strand.
ACTATCAATACCCTTATCAAAACTGAGTTTGATTTCCAAAAGTCGATATTTTGTCTTAAATGTGCTAAAAGTAAAATGGGAAAAATATTTTCTTAAGTATCAGTAATATTTTTACCTCAAGATATTTAGAGACCCACTCTGCTGCCACAGCGCTGTGTAAAATTGCATATCTTGTGTGTACGGTATAGATGTAGATATACACTTTTAAGAACACAACAATGAAACAGGAAAGAATGTAAGTTAACAAGTAATCTTATTTGTAATATATAAAATAATAAAGATTAATTTGTTTTTAACGTATTAAAACAACAGAGTTTATAAGCTGTAGTAAAATGGTATGGACATTAAGTATGCAAAACCTGTAGTGTAAACTTTGTGAGTTAAGTTTTTGAAAGTAAAGTTACTCCGAAGAGAAAACTAAAATCATCCCACCTCAGCCATTACTGTCTCAGTTAATTTAAATACTATTAGGCGCCCTCTATTTAATCTGCATATTTTAACACGGCCAAGGCTTTTAAGGCTGTGAAACAACAAATGGCTAACCCACATAAGAGGAGAGCGGTATAATAGTCTTGCTTTGTGTTATTTCGCAAAAATTTATTTCCGTTTTATTATTGTTGCCATTACATTTATAATGTCAGAATTACTGCATTTATTGGAATTGAATGTGGGAAGTGTATTAAATGCAAGCCTAGGTTAATATTCATATCATTAGAAACATAAATATTACGGTATTTATTATCAGAAAATAATGCAGCAAACCACACTTCATATGCTGCATTCATTATAAAATGGCCACTGTTGAAAAGTGATAAATATTGAACCTCCTAACAGCCGTCATTTTGTATAGGATGAACATTTTAGGAATCGCTATCAGAAAATGGAACACTTGAGTATAGAAATTAGTAAAAGAAATTTTAATTAAATTTTCCGTGTCTCCACAATTTTACACAACCTGTATCTAAAACTTGCACTGAAGTCGAAAGATTTAATGTTAAAATTAAAAACTCAAGCAAATAAGGTATATTACTATTTTTGTTTTGTTTTAGAGCTGTTTTTGTTATTTTCTTGCAATATTATTATTTTACCCTTTCAAAGATTTCTGAGATATATAATACGAATATGTTTAAACATCTACCGTTTAAAACTGGATAATTGTTTTTGTGCAGCACGGTATCTTAGGTTATAGTAATATAAACTGGCTTAACACAAACAAATAGTTATAGTATGTTGAAATATGTTATAGTATTATAAAAATTACAATATTAGTTAAATGAATTTTAAATTTGTTTAAAAAGCACAAGAAGGCATACATGTAGACCTAATAAATGTTCACTATGTAAAATATATTCCCTGGGTTGTTTGTTGGAGAGTTTATGAAAAAGCTTGCATTTTACGTTAAAAATCTCCAAGGTTTTTTGAGGCGACCAATAATCATGGAGAGGTCTCACTCTTATGATTCAATTTCAGCTTAAACTGCAAAAAACATCTGAGAGGATATGTTCCAAATAGTCTTTTAACTAGAGCCATAATTCGGTAATTTATGATACATCAAGTAAATTTCCACCGAGTGCTTGTATGAAAATAACTATTCAACTCAAATTTATTTTACCCCATTAAGGTGCTCAAGAGTCTCAAATTTTTCATACTTCATTTATTCTGGCAATCTTTATAACAAGTTTAGAAGGTCACCGTTTTAGTTGAAAATTTGGTTATTTAATTCCCAAAGGTGTAAAAAATTAAAAAGTTGGATGGTTCCCTTTGCTTGCAGTCCAAGGATTAAAATGACTGAATTCCATTATCTGTTAGAAAAGAACATTTTTCATTTTCCTTACAACGTGCTTGTTTTTGTTTATAATTTCATCAGGACAAGAAGAGGTACAAATTCTTGAATTTACAGGGTTTTTTTAGTCTACCTGTGAGCTATAATTTACAAACTAACGTTATCATACTCGTATATGGGTTTTTTACTTTTGCATTATGGAGTTTATTAAAGTTTAATATTTTTATAAATTATAAAGCCAACTAAAATTTTATGCTGCACAATATTTCCTAAAATATTGTAGTTAATACTCTTCAAATAATTGATTCACCTTTACTAGCTTAGGAGCTGACGAAATGTTTAAATCGACATTTAAGACGTTTTGTCATACTATTTAAAAAATGAAATTCTGAATTTTTATAAGTGAACAAATATTTAGAAAACAGAAACCTTTTAAGTGATGTACCACACGTTCTAAGTTCCTATTTGAAAATGTTTTTGGTTGTGTTTGAAATTGTTATCCCTACCATCCTGAAAATGCCTTTAGGTTATTTAAAACAACCTGTACATGTATAGACATATTTAATTAAAATTTAAAATAATCATACAGTGACACGGTTAAGCATACTAATTAAAATCAAGGACCTCTTTCTAATTCTTCACTGACGCCATCTGTGTAAACAAGGAAATACTTATATATTGCTAATTAATGTACAGCTTAAAACTAATTTTACGGTAAATACGTTTATGTGCTCCCATAAAAGACTTACGTTTTAAGGAGTATGTCTAATAAAAATAGTTTTAAATTAAATTAATGTGGTATGATTAGAAATGTAAACTAAATAATTTTAAGCCTTAATCATATAATTGAACGTACCTTTTAACACGAGATTAAATTTTATTCATAATCTATTCCAGTCTGAACCCGTACTGCCTTCCAGAACAAATCTAATTTAAATTGTAAATTAAATAAGAGGTTTGCTTGGTCAGTGAACTGTGCCCTTCAGGTTGACAGAATTAGACGGTAATCTTGTTTGAAACAGACTGTTGAAGCCTTAAAGAGTGGTTGCAGTTGTGTGTTTTCTTTACTGTTGCTGTCTGACTTCTTTGCCGTTCTTTACTGTTACAATTAATTGTTTAAAACTGTTCAGTTTTGTCTCAAATAAAAAGCTATGTAGTATAAATTGTGATTGAACATAAAAACTGATAATTAGGTTTAATAAAGCTGAAAAACATCTCTATTCGGAATATCTCAGTAATCTTCCTTGAATGGATTTATCTTGACCTTCAACCTTATTTGAGTATCACACATACTGACAATATTTGGAACCCCTAAATTAAATCAATCAGTATAATACTTTGAATTTTTATGTAAGAACATATTTTGCCAAAACCGAATACATATCTTCACACCCTGAATGAGTCAGGATGCTCTATATACCCTACTTTTGTAATATAAAGCTCAAATTTTGGTATATTGTGCCCGCTTGTAAAGCCCATAACCGCAGTGTTAATTACTTAGGTTTTAATAAGGCCTTGACATTTGTATATACTACTTCTTAACGGGTAATACATGAAACAACTATTAGTTAAAACGTGCTCAGGATGATTCACCAATTGCAATTTGAATGTTTAATTTGTTGATCAGAGGAAAATTCTTGTACATGCGAAATTCAGTCTTAATCTTTTAAAGTTTGGGCACTATTGTAAAAGTATTAAATATTAAAGTTAGACTCCTATTTTTGAGAAACCACTTCGTAGTTTTACGTTAAAACACATGAAAACGTTAACGTGAAACGTGTGTTTCGTTGTGCATATAAAAAATCATGACAAAATCTTTTTCATAATAGTAAGTATTTATTTATTATTTAAAAATGCACCAACTCGTAATGGATGCCATGCCTATTTGTTTTAAATTGAGAAGCAAAACGACAAAAAATAGCACCAATTTAACATTAGGACTCAGTCTCACCTGATGTGTAAGTCGGTCACCTATTGTGTTACACAATTGTACCGTTTTACTCCCCAGTTAATTGTGTTCTCTGGTCCGGGTCTTAACTTGGCGAGAGATTGGAACTCGTTATTGGCCTGTAATTGAAAATATAAATTTCCCAACAAGTTTAGACAGTTCTCTTATTGTCCTGTAATCAAGAGTTTGAAATGTCTCAAACTACATTAAGTCTAATACTTTATAATTCTTATTTTTGTACGAAGAATAATGCAAAAATCCATACGTAATGAATTGCATTTCGGCAAATTAAATATTATTGAGTCACGCAATATAACTTGAGTTTTCACATTTATTAGGAATAAAGAATGAACTAACCCTTTAAAACCTACGAAATGACAGTTCGTTGCCATGTGTAATACACGTGTGTACCGGCAGTACAGGCATGTTTTAAATATTTAAATGCACGGAAGGGTCAGCCAAACCAACATTCCGGAGGTCTCCATACAGGACATTATAATTTAATTTTCAAAGGTTTGGGTTGACTTTTTGGAAGATTAAAATGCTTCTTTCAAACTTTAAACTGCTTATTCACTATTTAAGCCCATGTAATTAATGAGGGAAACCCGGTAAAATAGGCAATAAAGTGTAAAGCTTGTTTTTTACGATGAAATGTTTCTGAATTTTCAAAGGAACCTTCTGGACACCTTGGAAACACACCATTTCCCGGTGTCTGTTATTTTTAGCAGACTTATTATGACCCGTATTTTTCATATGGTTGATGGAGTTGACTCCTAATAGGTTTTGTGTGACTCATGACGTAAGCCTATCACACCACGTTTTAGTGTCGTTTATTTATTTCAACCACGACTGAGTTATGTTAGGTTAGTTATCCACCTGAGGAAAGATCAAACTGCAGATCTCGAAACTTAGCGATAAGCTTCTTTTCGAGAAACATTGTTAAAGTTACCAGTGGTATTACTTGTAATATTACTTTGAATATTAAATGGTAAGAGGCGATACAAAGGATAATTATAGTTTAACGGAAGCCTGTTAAATGCTTCATTGAACGCTTCCTCTTCTAATTGCATCGTTAAAGTGCAAACTAAGCGGAAACCGTTCCTTATAACATCAGCTATAGACTAGCTAAGTGATTAAAGAGAATTTGCCGACAAAGAAAATTGGCGATGTCATTACCTAAGTTTCAGCGAGATAAGTTTAGTTCACATTTTTATGAGTCAAAGATGAGCGCTGAATGCAAAAAACTAAAAAGCAATATATATATCTATCTATATATATATATATATATATATATAGAGAGAGAGAGAGAGAGAGAGAGAGAGAGAGAGAGAACTGCTGATAAAATTATATATAAAGCGTAACGTAGAATAATTTATTACCTCAGTAATAAAGTGCCAACTGATAGTAATCAACGAAGCCAAACACTCAGGATGGTGGCAAAATTTCTCTTTCGTCCATCATGCTGTATGTCCTCCGGATTTATTGAGAATGGATTCAAATAAATATTTGAAATGTTACATGAAGCTTCATTTCTATAAAGGTTACATCGTTGATGAGAGATTACGTCTCCATTGGGTTTGGCTGGGCGTAGTAAAAGCTTTACTCTCCGAATAATAACTCGAATACTGAGCTAAGCGTTTGAAATTTAACATATTTCGCTATCACTTATTGCGCTAGCAACATTCTTGCTCTGACATTTTACCTGACTTTTTTGGATGTTTGTAAGTCTTCTGCAGGATATCATGAACAAATGGTGTTAAATATATAACATTTTGAATTCGAAAAGCGAGTTCGACAATGGTGCATAGCTGAGCGTTAGCAAGTCTACAGGTCTACAAGGTCTACAGGATATCTTGAGAACTTATTGATCTATAAACTTGAAAAATTGCAAGCATATTTATTCCTACATAAGAAATATTGAGTTTGATAAGTTAAAGAATTGACTATAAGATTGTGATGAGTGTTACTGAAACTCAGGGATATATCTTGAGAACGATTCTCGATGTCATAATTGTTACTCAAAAGACCAGTGTAAAACTATAAGCTAACGCTCCTTCAAATCCTTCCAAATCCTTCAGAATGACATGTATAAATGAAACATAATGCAAAATTTAAAGTTTATAGGTCAGTTCGTTCTCTATATGAGATTGCGGATAAATACACAGACATATTCAAATGAATTATTTTCAGCCCCGTGAGTGATAGGCTTCGGTTAGAAATGCTCACCCAATAAGATATCCCTTGCTACAGCTAAGTAATAATCAATATTTTTTAATTAAATGGAGTTAAATTCCATGTTAAGGAAATTTAGCTGGATTAATAGGGAAAAGTATCCGTTGTCATACACAATTAAATTTAATATTCCCATTAAAAGCTGCTACTTATTAGTGATTAAGCTTTGCGTGATTTTTTGCTTGTTTGGTAATAGACGTTTTGTCTATAGTGCAGGCAGTATTTCTATATTCCTATCCATATTCCTATCCACATCCTCATTACAACCAAATCTACATTTTTACTTGCATCCCTATCTCAATCCATATTGCTATCCACATCCTCATTACAACCAAATCTACATTTTTACTTGCATCCCTATCTCAATCCATATTGCTATCCACATCCTCATTACAACCAAATCTACATTTTTACTTGCATCCCTATCTCAATCCCTATTCCTATCCACATCACAACTTATACCACACACCAACTACCACAACTGAATTCATATTCCAATTTCATCCCTAGCCAGAATCTCTCCATAATCCTGTCCGTATCCTTATTAGCATGTACACCACTAAAGAACCGATATCCATAACCCTACCCATACCCTTACCCACAACCTTACAAAGGACAACCAATACAATTACTATTATCCTTATTCACTCATTTTCCATAGCTCTACCCTAATGCCCACCTATGAAATAGATATTTATAAAAAACACTAAACGACTGCTGGTTGCATGTAAAAAAATAAAAAAGGTTTACTAAGAGTGTTTTTCAGTAACAATGTTTTCCAGAACAACCCGTGTCTTATTCAATAACATATAAATCTACAATGAATAATTACGGCGCGAAGCAGTGACATCTTAAATTACACGGGTTATAGAGCAGCTTATCAAATAATTATTGTATAATACATAGCGTGGTGGAGCCGTTATCTGTAACAATGACAAATTAAGCATTGTAACAGTTTAAAGATGAAACGTTGCATTTGGGGGATGTGTCCGAATTGGCCGTGTGAATTGGATGTAAGTCAATAAATAAAGAAATTTGAAATGAGAATTTGTCAATGAGTTGTAAAATTTTGTATTATTTTTTATGTGACAAGTTCAAACAACATGTAAACACACGTTAAAGTTTTCCGTTTCTTTCATAGCATTTTTAACGTGTTTATAACAATATAACCATTAACTATTTGTTTCAAAATTTTGATTGATTAATAACTATAGACATAGAGTTAAATTTGTATATCTGAGAAGGTGTCGATATAGGTAAGGGATACTACCAGGGTATTTAAATTCAAACGAATCAGATATACGAAAAAGTACTTTCCAGAACTACATGATGATATGAGATTATATTTTGTTACTAAAAATTTAAAGGATTTAGGTATGTAACAGGAAATTAACGACTTCAGTGGAGAAGATAAGACATGCGAAGGTGATGGGATCAATCTGTCAATGGGAGGTGTAACGTTATCAGGTTTGATCATCTGATGCTGCCTGTGATAACCGCAAACAGCTGACTGTACAGAGATCACTCAGTTAATTGTGATCACCATTCAACCACGAATGGCACAAAGTTGGCAATGGAGTAGTTGAATCGTAATTTTGTGGCATACGAGCTGGTAAAGTGTACAAAAACACAACATTTATCGTAAACAGATAGGTTTTAATCAGAAATATAAAGACAAATATTTACAACCAACAAATTCTGATATTCTGTTCCAACACTTTTTTTTGTTACAGGGTTCTTACAATTTATTACATTCCTATAAAAGGATAACAAAATTTTTTTAATCTGCCAAATTTATATTGTGGATGGAGTAGTGTAATATATTTTTTAAATAAATGGCTCTGCCACTTTTCATACAAGAAGCATTTTTGAAACTGAAGGAAACAATACATCGCAGTATGGAGGAACCCGACAGAATGTAACGAAATAGTTATAGTGTAGACAGACGTAGACAGAACTGGCCTATTACATTTTAAACCCAAAATCAAAAGAGTTCTTTCTTAGATTAAAAGGAACTTTTTTGCCTAGTTTCAAGTGTTTAAAAACGATATATAAAGGGTTATAACACATACAGACAAATAGACAGATGGACCGAGCATAAAATCGATAGGGTTCATCCTTTGACCAATTTTTCCCTAAAGTTATCACACACATGGTGTTTACCACTTTTAAATATTAATATAAAATAGTCATGTAATGTTGGCTACACTTCCAGCTTTTTTGTATATTTCTGTATAAGGACTCATCCACGGAAAACTGATTTTTGTTTTAGTAATGTTACTATTTATAAATATATGGTTTACTACGTATATTGATTACATTACATATTAGCCTACAGACCAATTTCCCTTACCGGCATCCCTTGGATACATATAATGTTTAGAATTCTTTAAGTTCAGAATATAACACTTAAATATTACTTTGCTCTTGTTTTGTTTTATGATCTATATAAATAACTATTATTACACTACTAATTTTGAATTGCTTGCAATTATTCAGTTAAAATTAATAACCTACATATTTCTAAGCAAGCAATTTAGTTTTTGTTATGACTGTGCAAATAATGTATATAACATGAAATATGAGATAAAAAACTAAGGCATTATTTATATGTACGTTCTTGGTAACCATATCATCGATGACACAATTTGTATAGTAGTATCATTCCAAAAATAGTGTCGCAAAGGTTTTTTAAAAATATAACTTTTTTTGAAGTCTACTGACAGTAGTGATTTGAACAATGAGAGTTGTTTGTTACAACAAAGGAACGGTGACAAAGGTGAAATGAGAATGATGTATGGGTGGGGGGAGGAACAATAATTTTTCTTCTCCGCTCTTATGTTGGCCTTTGTTGTACATCTTTGAAGAATAGAAACGCACGTTAATATTACAAGTCTGCTTCAGTAGTTTCGTGGATTGTAGCCTTTATTTAAATGAAGAATTGTTTATTAGTTGTATGTGAATAATTGCGTTTGGTATATGTGTTTGAAAATATTGTATTAATAAATATTATCGAATAAAAACGTTTTGGTAAAATAGGAGTATGAACGTTAACATTACAAAATATTGGATTCCCTTTATATAAGACAAAACATACTGAATTATAAATTGTAGATTATAATAGATGATTATATAAAAATACTATAACAAGAATTTCAAAATATTTCTAGAAAAAATATATCAAGAATTGAATACGACATAAAAATTAAGATTTGATACTTGGATTTACTTCGTCATAAGAAAAGAATGCAGTTCAGCAATTGTACTTTAGATATGAAATATAATACATTTATAAAAAATAAAATAAATGTCTTAACTATTTAAACAATAACAGCAAGGTGAAATTGGCACTAATCGTATGGCTGAGGAGAGCCTTAAATAAGAAAATATTTTTAGCATTATCGGTAATAACATTTTGACATAGTCAACAGTGAATAAATACTGCCACATTAGACTAAAATATATTTGACCTATTCACATCTCTAGCTTCTTGTGGGTAGAAGGAATTATTTACAGTTTAGGAACAATAAAGCTTATCATATTATTCAAATGTATAAGCTTTATGTATTTTGACCATTTACGATATATACTGGAAGTGAGCATTTGTAATTGCAGTAATTACATAATTTTTATGTTTTCCCAAGGGATGAATTATATAATTGGAATGTTTAATTGCATCATATAATAGTTAATAATAATAATAATATTAACAGTGTACGTAATAATAATCTTTTCGTTTCGTTGTTAAAAATCATTATGAACAAATATCCAAAACGTAATCTTCTACCAAGATGAGTAAGATTAGCAACACAAAACTCTGAAGACATAATGTTCTTTTTACCTTTGCGCGTCCTTGATTGAACTGAAAGGTGTATTACTAAGAATTGTATAGATAATAAGCATGTATATGATATATTGGTACATTAATGAAGGTTCAATACTACGAATGTCTTAGTAACCTGTCACAATTATTTGTGAGTCACGGCTGACAGACTGGAGTAGGACCATCAAAATGCAATGCAAATGATTGAGATACTTACTTATAGTCTATTCACCGAGTGATGGGTGTAACACGCCACCCGCCATTGTTGTGACATGTGACCGGCAAGTTCACATGGGCTACATCAGCACCAACTCACTGGAGCGCCAACAGCAAGGCGCGAATGGCTGCTGTAATATTTCTGGTTATTAACACGAACTAACCAGAAATTTCCTAGGTTTCTCTCCCCGGTTGGTCACAACCCCAGAGGCTTGCTACCGTGCAGTGGGCGCGGCATCACTCTCATCACTCGATGAATGGGCTATAGCAGACATACGACTCCGACTACTGCCGGTATAAACCATTGTATAATACTATTAGGATGTTATTAATAGTTTTGTACATAATTTCTTTAATATTAAAACACAAAACTTACTGTAACTTTATTTTCATTGTGCTTTTGTCTTCTTATATGTTTATTTTGTTGGGAGAAATATTAGTAAATATGTGTGAAATATTGTTAAAGCACTACTGCCAACATGCGACCAGGAATGGCCACTCGGGTTTATTTATATTGTATCGGGGACAGATCCATTAGCCTCCGACTAACCACATCATTACTCCGTCGAGTGTATCGATATAACCGTTATTAAAGTGTATCCAATGTTGTTAACTAATCATTTCATGTTTATCATAAGACACGATTATCAGCTTAATTAATATATGATTTTAATTTTTACATTTTATTTTGTAAGTTTTTGTGGCGAGTACGGGATATACTGAAAGTCTAGGCGTGAAGCTGATTTTATTCCGAATACTTGCATTTTTATATCGTTATCCTTTTCAAAATTTATGTCCTATTAAAAAACAGCCATTTTGAGATTAGTTTCTAGTTGGCATTTGTTGAAACAGGTTATCGTCGTTTAGTAATACAAAACCTGGTAACTACGCCTCGAGATTTTCAATCAAACCTCTTCCTTATGCGTTTATATAACCTAACAGATAATCAAATCCAGATTAAAACTTTTTTAATATTATGAACCATAACGAACATATCCTTTGGCAACTAAATGCACGAAGGCACTAAAAGGATATATTGGTACGACTTATATAGTCCTTAATAGAAGGACTAATGATTATCAACTGAGTTAAAGAATACATGTTACAAATAGGTTTCAACACATTAACCAAAAACTGACAACCGACCAATAGTAACTGACCAAAGCAACAGTTAATCAGTTGGTCTCCCTGAGTCACATGAGTCTTTGAGCTGCTAAGGCGTTTAACAGCAGTGGTTATTACATCGTGAACGGTCGATGAAAAGTTGAGTTCAGCTCCATTTCACCTTCCGCTTAGTGCAGCGTCTGAAATCTGACGCTGTCACAGGTTTGACTCTTGGAATCTAGAGTCCTTCCTTGTCCGTCTGGAGATTCAAAAAGTCAGCGACGAAGAAGATTAAATTCAACTCTTTGCACCGTTTCCATATCAGAGAGACCTAGCCTACAAGTTGTCAATACACATGTAGTAAATAGAACCTTACAAAATGGTATTTATCTAAGAGAATGGAAAAAGAGCATATTAATCCTACTGTCAAAAGTTAGTGCACCCACCTGTGTTGAGCGGTTAAGGTTAATTTTAATACTGAACTTATATGATGTCGAAACGATGCGGAGGTTTCGTTTTGAGCTTCTTCATTCTTCGTTGCTGGCTGTTTTTGGATGCCTTTAGACGAACATGACTTCAGATTTCAGGAGTCAAGTCTGCAACATCATTCATTAAGCATCAGCATTTCAGATGCTGCACGTAGGGAAGGTGAACTGGAGCTAAACTCAACATTCGCATTGAATCAATCCTTCCCACCATAGTTGCGTTATGTGTTAGTAGACTCGGTTGCTCCACCGTACTTTGGGGTCGTCATCGTAGTCCACTCAATTGTGCACCTGATGAGACAATGAGAGTACCTCTTTACCTAGATTGCACTACTTTTAGTACCAGAATACTACCTAGATTTTGTAGTCTGGGTGTCTCTGGTGTCGAAACGATGCGGGGGGTTTCGTTTTGAGATTTGTAGTTCTTCGTCGCCGGCTGTTTTTGGATCCTTTCAGAAGAACATGACTTCAGATTTCAGGAGTCAAGTCTGCAACAGCATCAGATTTCAGATGCTGCACGTAAAAGGAAAGTGAACTAGGGGACCGCCTCCTTTCTAGACCCATGAGGAATAATTTAGGGCACTAATCTCAAGTCATGTCCCCTTGGAATAAGGGAAGCAAGATCTGTACCAGCCTCTCCAGTCAAAGTAGGCATGGGATGGCACGCTCGTATGTCTATGCTAGCAAGAACTTTTGACTCTTAGGGAACGAACCCCACCAACTTGAACAGTCTTCTCCCGCAGTATACTAGACCTATCGAATTACCTTTGCACCTTAGAATCTCGAGAGTTACGGTTAGTGATGTGTCGCTTCTATACATCCATAACGTTGCCCAGATTTAAGTGACACATCGGGTATTGCTGTGCACAGTGTGGGTTCAACTGGAAGGTACAAACTAGCCACAAGTGAACCTTACTGGGTAGACGTGTAAGTGATACTCAGCGTGGTAACAGACGACTCATTGTGACAGATGGTGATTGGTAGTCGAAGTCTAAGTAATAGTCATCGTAGTAACAGACGACACATCGTAATAGATGGTGATTGGTAATCTTTATGTTAGATAGACTATTGCCATAACATGTAGAATCTGATGTCCACGTTTTATTGGTATTAAGTGGCTTAACATATGGAAATTAAAAGTTGATGTGGTAACTGGTACTTGTTGTAGATGATGTCTCAAGATAGTAGTTTTAGATAGGTATTTTAAGAGTGACTACTACAGTAAGATGATTAGTTAACGCTCACAGTGGTAGGTTGATATTGTAAGGAATGGTAGTGAACATATACAAATGATACTAAAAATGTAAAAACCATGAGGAATCGTATATTATTAATTACAGTACACAGATAGGAATGTGTTTATGATAGGAGACTTAAACTGGAATCTACAAAGTAAAATGAATGATGGCCTAATGCAAGCGGATACGCTTAAGATTGTAATCGACCTTGACCCGTGACCTTGACACGACATCTTCTTGAATTACAATAAAGTACCCTTACCCCACCACCATAGAGTGCATATTTTAGCATAATTAACACAACATCTCACGTTATACGTGGTCACATTACAACACACGTAGTGTATTTAATAGATGGTTTACGTTACGTATTTATTTCGTTACGTGGTATACAGTTCATGTTTATTTAATCCGACACTTTATATTATCATTTTAACTTTTATAAAAACATTAGTTTTAGACAGTAAGTTATAGACGTCTCCACACAGTTATCAACATTACAAGAATAAGAAAATAGAACATACTTGCTGACACAGTACAGTTAAAATGTCTACACAAGTTGATTCAACAATGTTTGAACATAATTATTAGTTATATGGGGGGTTGAATAAGGTGTTTAATTCCCTAGTTTCCTTTTAGTTTGGTTAAATAATAACACTTCTTCACCAAAAAGGATAAATCTAATTTTTACTGTAAACGAATAAAAATTTGTGTTTTTGTCAATATTTTAAAGACAAGTCACATAATAATATTATTTAGTAAATATGTGTGTTCTTAACAACACATAATTTACGTAAGGGAGGGGGGGAGGATAAATTTAAATTTCTTAGTTCCATATTAATATAATACCACTTCTTCAGTAAAATAGGTAATTCCAAGAATAAATTGTAATTTAATTTAATATTTGTTTTTTTCTCGATATTCAAAATAAAATTGACTTAATAATAATACATAATAATGAGTAATAGTGAAAATCTAATAATGATAAAATTTGAAATATATGTATAGTACTGTATATATGTATAGGCTGTGGTTGGATCTTATTTAATTTCAATTGGTTATCCTTTAGAAAGTATGGTAAAGCTCATTTAAATTAAATGTATAGCCTGAGGACCCGTAAAATATACTTCTTTCCGACTTAGTCAAGCATTACTTGCTTTGGTAATATGAATTGAATTTAATATTAAATGGACAAAAGCATCTTTTCTCTCTTACGTATGCCATGTTCATTATTTTACTACCTTCTTCTGCTAGTTCTATTTTTGGAAATGGGACTATGAACCGAAAAACCTATCAGGTGTTTAGATGAATGTTCAAATTAACTTTTCCCAAACTGACCCAACTTACTGAAATGATTAGTTTTGACCATGTCAGTGACTTAAATTTGCCCTTGACCCTTGCTGAATTTTTTTCGATGATTTCTTTTCCTCCGGCATCACTTGTATTTCAAGAATAGTTTCATTATATATTTCAAACACAATTTGCAACAAACTACAACGAATGCCAAATACAATATACTATCTTTTTTATTATTTCAAGTACACTGTTAGAAAGGTTTTCCTCTAGGTTGCTTAAAGGCTTTTCTTCCTTTCTCCAAACATTCAGATCTATATTTATTCGTCTGTTTCATCTATACCTGCTAGTACAGGTACAGTCTAGTGATTATTTGTATAGTTTAAACACCAAATGGTGACTAGCCAGGAAACCCTGCAGCCGTGAACGTTCTTCGTCTATATGATGAAGACCTGTATCTTCATCGCAATTCCTACGTAGTTGTTTCCATTTTTGAACATTTATGAACATTTTTAACTATACTAAACAAATTCTCAAAAGTTATTAGCAAGAAACTGTTCAACACCAAAATTTGGTTTGCTATGGTCTCATATCTTTGTTTAAGTTTCATACGTGCATAAACTTTATTTAATTGCCAAAGACATTTGTAGTCAAATGAGGTTATCTTGTAAAAAAGCAGAATTAGGCCACCTACTGTAACTGTAAGACCAACGACCTATATCACCTGGTAATCCCGTTGGTCACGAATGTCAAAGCCCTTCAAGAGCTTGCAGGGGCAAAGGCAGTTTTGAGGTATCCCTGTTGCAGTTTAAACAATATATCCAATAAGTGATCAGGATGTTTCTCAAAATAATGTAAGTTTAAAGGTCGCAAAATTGATTTTAAACCCTAGCAATTTTGCCTAATCGAGAATGTGTTATAATAAGTAACTGAAAACAAACTAAATATATTTTTTTTGTAATACTGCGCACATATCAACTGTTTTTTTTACATTTAATTTGGTCCATAGAGAGCTTTTTCGTTCCCTTATAACAGAGACAAATAACATTTTTTTACTCTCAAACTTTGTTATTGTTTCAGTAGAAGTAAATGCAAAAAAACACAGTGTTAGTATAGTAATAGTATGTTGCCCCTAGAACAGCCCTTTGCGGAAGTTTGGGTCGGAACTGCTCCATATTTCAAGCCGAAATCTATGGTATCCTAGCCTGTGCCAACCTAGGCCTCACCAGAGGGTACCAGGGAATGAACATCTGTATAATGTCAGACAGTCAGGCAGCTCTTAAAGCTCTTGACTCCAACAGCATTGGATCCAGGCTTGTGTGGGAGTGCTTTAACACTCTCTGCAAGCTTCGATCACGCAACTGTGTGCGTCTTGGTTGGGTACCGGGCCACACAGGCATAGGTGGCAACGAATGCGCGCCGACAGGCTTGCCAAAAGCGGAGCAAGCATGCCATACACCGGTCCAGAACCGAGTTGTGGTATAAGCAAGTCAGCCGCTTACCAAAGTATAAACAAATGGTCCAGGAAGACACACCGCTTGCGGTGGCAGAGTCACCAAGGACAAGCACTCGGCAAAAGACTGCTTGCCGATTCTAGCTCCGGCTTCACCAGATGGCTGATGGGGCTGGGCAGGGATCGGGTTAAGCAAGTGATTGCCTTGATCACTGGACACGGCCACTTCAGGAAACACCTAAACACTCTAGGTTTACGAAATGAGGACTCGGAGTGTAGACTCTGCAATAAGTCTGAAGAGACTGCAAAACACATAATACTGGACTGTGAGAGACTGGGAGCAAGGAGAAGGGCTCTTTTCGGTGATAAACCAGGCGACGAACCAGATGCTAGTATCGGGGAAAAGCTTCTTAGCCTAATTAAGGGCACAAAGATAGGCTTACCCCTCTAACATCAAAGGGGCACACAATAAGCTCAGGTTGACGTGTGAGGATCTATGAATCTACCCCAATATCCCAAAGGAAAAAAAAAAAAAAAAAAAAAAAAAAAAAAAAAAAAAAAAAAAAAAAAAAAAAAAATTGTAAGTTGTGTTATTATGTAATACAAATTGAATAAAACGTGTAGGTTTTAATTTGGTTTTTCGTATGATAAAACCAATGTTTACTACGCGGAGTAAAAATGTCTTAAGGCAATCGTAATTTCAATTTCGGCTTCACCTCGTTCGTAAAACACAATTTCACACAGAAAACAACCACTTTTCCCCTCGTGCTTAAACCTACTACTTCTACCAGAGGACACTGTTTTGCGACTCCTAGCTTCTCATCTGCGGTTCCTTTTCAGATCACTAAATAATTACACTATTTTATGCTTTCTTTTGCTAACCACATATAGGCTATGACTATAATCAAAGATAGCTTATAAATATTTCTAATTTTTATTTTTATACTTAGCCTCGATAACAAGTCACTGCAAAAACTGGCTAGTGTTTTGGTTCGAAGAGACTGAAAATTTCTGTTCCGTAAATGTACTAAGATTGTCATATAAAACAAAACTGAATCAAGCACAACTAAAAGATTAAATAAAGAAAAAGTAGGGCTTACTTATGGTGTACGCAATTTTGTAAAGTTTTTAAATGTAAGAGTCAATTTTTTAATGTTTTATAAACGAACAGTAATTTTCCCCCTGATTTAAGGTCTCCTAATTCTTTATTATGGTGTATTCTATTCATAAATTACGCAAATTATAAGTATTTTTGTATATGAATATAAGTATATACTTCAATGAATTTCCTCTCTGTATATCTAATGTGAAAGAAAAACATAACTTCGATTTTAATTTTTTTTAAGTTTTAACATTCGTGTTTTTAAATACAAATTGATAAAATTAGAAAACCATTAAAGCTTCAAGTTTGAAATTTGTACACATATACTATGGCTAGTTATTTTTATATTTAGGTGTATTGATTGTTGTAAGTATGCTGCTAGAAATAATGAATCTTGAGTGACAAGGAATAAAAAATATATTTTTACAATTTGAAAGGTGGTTCATACATAACCAAACATTTTACTCTCACAAATCGACCTAAATATTAAAAAGATATCACATACTTTTAAATAAAACTTTAAAAAAATTTAGAATTCATCGAGTAATTTTTAATAATAAAAATGTTAGAGGAAAAAAAGAGGTTTTTATTATTTTCTCCATATATAACACACAATTCTGGTTTCATCATATACGTATTGTGTTACTGTATCACTCATAACTTGATAAAATGCCATATAATTGCACTCACAATATGAACATATTTTTATCCTGTAATCTTTTGTTAACAGGGTTTCTACATAATTCCAATGTAAAAAGATATTTTATTTTTAGATTTTGACGCCAAAATCAGTTCTTTCTTGAACCAAGAAGAATCTATGTACCAAGTTTCAAGTCTTTAGGATCTTTTAATGGAGAGTCACCGCACGTACAAACAGATGGACAGACAACAGCACGAGTTAATAAGGACTTGTACTGGTATTAAGTAATATACTGTAAATTGATGTCTAATAATTATGGTAGCAACCCCCCCCCCATAATTATTGTAATTATTGTGCAATTATTGGCACTCCCATAATTGCATCCTCTAATCAGATACTATTTGTACTAATGTTATGAATTGTTTTCTCGAGTTAGGCCTTAGAGAATAGTTGGCATGGCCAGTGTTTGGTATTACATCCGTGTAAACTCAGTAACAATGTGGCCGACAATACCTGGTCTGTCTGTCTGTCCGGCTCGGCCATTGTGAGCCCCATTGTGCTTCACAATTGCATTGTGTCTGGTCCCAATTAACTTCTATAGTCCTTACAAAGCTACATAGCACTTTATTGAACGATTCCTTTAAAATATTCCTTATTTCAATATTCCTCAGTCGTTTCTCGAATTATCTTTGTATTATTGACATTTTTTCTCAAGTTTTTAAAGCAATGCTTGGTTTTAAAATTCTCAAAATTATTTGTGCCCAGATGGTTATATGGTGTTGCTCCAGAAGGATATATAGTAGATGATTTAAGTAAAGTAACCCATATTCAGAAAACCATTAAAATACACTTGTTCATACTTACGTTCTAAAAGTATTGAATACATTTGAAATATATTATTTTGTAATGCAAAACAGTACGCCGTACATATTTGTGGCAGTTAGTAAACCGATACATAGGAATATCAATAGATCCAAAGAACGTAACGAAAGTCAATAAAAAATTAGCACGTTTTGTTTCAACTTACTATGAAGACGACAAATTGAGTTACAGTGAAAAATGTACATATGAACTTTCACAGTACTTTCAGTTTGCTTACAGATTTATTTATTCAGCATTTTCCTCGTTGCCATTACGGTTACCGATAGCCCTTTGAACTTTACAGTGAAAACCGTACTGCTTTTTACTTTTTGACCCCAAATCCAGTAGTTCTTCCTTCGATCTAGTGAAGCCTATGTATTGTTTCTTTGGCGTGCCTATCAACACCTATTAGACCTATTACACAGTTTTGGTTAATTTGCAAATTACTGTCTTTACAATACTGTACCAGATTATTCTACTGATTATTTCAGTTTTTCACAGAATCATATGTTTTGGATGCTTATCAATTTTTTTACTTCTTATACAATAAAGTTAACCATTGAAACATTTGTCTAACTATGCATACTATATTGCTACAAGTAAGTCATTTGGTAACATTTATATTACGCTTTGCACGTATTTAGTAATTTAAATTAAACGTAATTCTTGCTCTTATCTTCCATATTTATAGGGAACATTACTCAAGGAATACGCTGCAAGTCTATCCATCAAGCTTTACACTCCCCCGGAGACTTCCCTGCTTTAATTATACGCCCTAAAGGGCAATAATTTAGGAACTCGAGTTTGAAATAATCTAAACCAAATTCATGCATATATCATAATATTAATTCTGATAACATTATTGTGCTTTCGGTTATACACTGTCCTATTATAAATCTGCAATCAGTCAAATTCACTCTTTTTAGAATTACAACTTGATAATATTGGACTACCCAACCTGATTTGATTGTAACCTAGTTTAATTCAATCAAGCCACTATATATATATATATATATATATATATATATATAAGTAGATATGAATATGAGGGTTCTAGGACACTTTTGGGACAGACAGAAAATCAAGGGAAAATACTGTTTAAAGGACAATAAACGAAATCTGTAAAATCAAACAGTATGGCGGTTCTAGGACACTTTTGGGACAGACAGAAAATCAAGGGGAAAATACTGTTTAAAGGACAATAAAACGAATCTGTAAAATCAAACAGTATGGCGGTTCTGGACCACTTTTGGGACAGCCCAAAAAATCAATACAAATACTGTTCAATACACCATAAATATGTAAAAACAAGATAATAATATGGCGGTTCTGGACCACTTTTGGGACAGCCCAAAAATCAATACAAATACTGTTCAATACACCATAAATATGTAAAAACAAGATAATAATATGGCGTTCTGGACCACTTTTGGGACAGCCCAAAAATCAATACAAATACTGTTCAATACACCATAAAAATATGTAAAAAACAATTCACAATACAATTTACTTAAATAAACTATGGTAAACTGTATTCAAGCAATTTTTCATGACAGTATGACAACATAAATTGTGGAATTTATAATACTCGAATGTTGAATTTAGAATATGTTGGCATTACCGTTGAGCGAGAAATGTTGGTAGCACTGCGCGGCACACAGGGAGAACAGCCTTTCCCGTCCAGACCTCACACTAGTCAGTCATATTTAAATTTTACTCTATACTTTTGATCCAGGAATGTTAAAAGTTCACTGTTTTACTGGTTTAATATCGCATTCTCTTCATCTTCAGCTCTATTTGGAAACAAGACTTAGTGAAATTAATCCGTAGTGACAAGTTCAGTGCTTTATATTCTACAATTTTAACCACGTTACACCATCTTTAAGACTCATCCATCATAACATCTCTTCCTTCAAGACAGTGTGAATCATTCAGTTCATCAAGACATTTTCTAATCATGCCTATTTCATTACTTCAAGCGACACTATGATGTGGTCTACAGTCACTGATCTGCGTTGTGCAACATCTCGAAGAGCGGACGTGTTATCACCATGACGTGATCTGCAGTGTTGTGCAACATCCTGAAGCAGCCGACGGTCAAGGACTTGTTATCAACCGCAGCCTCACACTCTGAACATCTGGCTACACTGCCTCAACACTCCGCAACACCTTGTTTCATCACTCGACCCCTTTCTGCACCCTCCAACCACGTCATCGCAACCCTCACGAAGAATGAAGATCACAGATGAGTTCTTAAAAAGAAATTAAGCTTAATCTATAGATTTAATAATGTAAATAGCGCTTATCAACACCTTCATGAACTAATTTTCAAAAACCTTTCTAAAAAATAACAAACCAAAATTCAAAATTCATTCAGATGACAAAAATTGGCTTACAATTGGCATTCAAACCGCCGTTAAAGTTAGAAATAAACTGTATAGACAAAGAGATTTTGAACAAGCAAAATTTTATACATCGAAAATTAAACATTATAGCAATATTTTAAAAGAAAACTATTATAAAGAACTGATTGAAATGTCATCTGATTCAAAAAACCAAATGGAATATTATAAACAAATTTTTAAATAAATCCAAAAAACCTTGTAGATACACAGGTGATTTAAATACAATGAACAAAATTCTTTGCAAACATTGGTTCAGAATTGGCTTCAAAGATTCCAGATCTAGAAAACGAAAAAATGAAATCAAAATCCGAATCTCTATATATCTCTCTGAAATTACCAACTAGAAATTGAGACCAAAATTAAACTTTTAAAGAATGATAAAGCAAGTGGATCAGATAAAATTTCCAATCAAACTAATCAAAAATCTTGTATACATAATAAGTGAACCACTAGCATACATTTTTAACTTAAGTATTCAAACTGGCATTTTTCCCGATAGATTAAAAATAGCAACAATCAGCCCAATCTACAAAAGTGAAGGAAATTTTATCAGATCCATCCAATTTTCGACCAATCAGTCTACTACCAATAATTGGCAAGATATTTGAAAAATGTTTGTATGAGAGATTATATAGCTTTTTGGAAAAATACAACCTGTTATCAAGAAAAACAATTTGGCTTTAGAGATAACAAAAATACAGAGGAAAGCAATCAATTTAGTTGTTAACAGTATTGATCAAAATACACTAATCTCATTTTCTAGACCTTAAGAAAGCCTTTGACACTGTAGATTTTAAGATATTACTATAACAAATTAGAACATTTAGGAATTTAGAGGTAAATGTTTAGATTTATTTGCTAGTTATCTTGATAACAGGTTCTGTAATACAAAAATTGGCAACAAAATTTCAAATTTAGAAAAAATCACCTGTGGAGTTCCTCAAGGAAGTTGTCTTGGTCCTCTTTTGTTTATAATATATATCAATAGTATAACAACCCTTAATTTACATGGCGAATTAGTACTCTTTGCCGATGACACAGCCTTAATAGTTAAAGGTAACGATTTATATAAAAAAACAAACGAGGACCTGACGAAAATTAATAATTGGCTACAACAAAACAAAATTAACTTTAAACTTTCAAAAACAGAATATATAGATTTCTCCAGAACTAATGACCAATTACCAATAAAAAAAGGTAGAATGTTATAAGTACTTAGGCTGTATCATAGACTTAGACTTAAATTTTAATCAACATATTAACCATATAGAAAAACAAATTAAAACAGCTTTGAAAACCGTTATATGTATGTAAAGAAGAAAACTTCAAAAAGTCAGTATTTTCAGCATTTGTCATGTCTTTTCTAAATTATGCAATAACCATTTGGGTAACAAAAATATTTCAAACCTTTCTAACATTCAAAAACATATTATGACTAGATTCAAGATAAAAAATATCATATCCTTAGATTCTTTATATACATATAACAGGATAAAATTAGCCCGTAAAAATAAAATAGATGTAAAGTAGTTTAAGTAACATAGAATTAGATATTTTTAATAAAAATTTAAGCGATACCAAACTTAAGGCATATTTTAACTACGAATATATACCAACTAAAAGTTATTACAATCTGTAATTATCTTGTTTCAAAATTATCTTATTTCAAAATTATCTTGTTTCAAAATTCTTTAGGTTCAATTGGGATCACTTGGCCATTACTTTAAAACAGATTTGATTGTAGGAAGTATGGCCGAGTTTTTTTCTCATTGTATCTCCCTTATATTACTCCTGATTACATCATATTCAAGCAATTTATCAGAGACAACGACAACATAACAAACCGCATTGGTAACCGCACTCTGAAAATCCATATTGATAATATATCGTTCTTTGAACCAGGAAATATTTGTCAAACTCTTTGTTGTATCAATGACATAAATAGGTCTATTCGCTAAAAATTCTTTTAGGATTGTAATACATTTCCTTATTATTACAGTAAACTTTCTTAAAATCTTGATACATCTGATACATGATTGTGAAAAAGACCTCCTAAAATGTTTAAATTTTGTAATTCATCTGGATAATAATAAGAACCGTTCAATTTTTACTCTGATATTTTTTACATCCAAACTATCAAACTTTGAAGGATTTTTTTCTTGATTATTCTGTCTACCTGTTTGAAAACCTATAATAATGAACTTGGGATTGAGAGATGTTTCTATAAATATTTGTGATATCGAACGAATAAGTTGTTCCGGAAATACCTTTTTGTTCAATACATTGCCAATCTAGAAAATTAAACATAATGTTTTGACTTTTTGTAATTTCATCAATCAACCTAATTTTACTCGTGGTTTTTATAATCAATCATTGGAACTCTAATAAAAAAATCTGTAATTGTAATTTTGCCATCAACTGGCATATCATTTCCAGTTTTTGTTTTTAATATCGCATCATCGTCTTCTGCTCTTATAAAACTTAGATAAAATCCTCCTTTATAGATCGGAATAGTAACATTTTCAAAAAACCCTAATCCAAAATGAGATAAATTTCAGCTGCTTCAAAACCACCAAATTTAAAATCTGATTCAAAGCCATTAGAAGTTTGAGAAATAACATCACTTTTTGAATACGAAATAGTTCCTTTATAGTGCTTAATTGGCCACAGTTTTCGACTTCTTCTATCAATTTATTGTGTTTTCTTACTTCAATCTTAGAAAATAAAAACGTATAAAATTATCGATTAATCTAACATTATCAGTTCCAAGATATGCTTGACCATCTTGTTTTGTTAAAGTTCCAGAAATATAAAACTGGAAGTTAGACGAGCAAAAGTTATCTCCAAATCAATATTTAAACTCAGTTCTTTTATTCGGTTCATTCAAATGTTGTTTACTAATTGGATAGAAATTTTTAAACTCCGCCCTTTCAATATCACTAGCATATTTTCTGTAGTCCGCATTTAATAAGAGAAAATTTCAAAATTTTAAACATCATGTATCATTTTTTCATCGATTTAATGTACGTTTTTATAAGAAAAGATATCTAAATTAGAGTCATTTTTTAATGATCTACTTCGTCATATTCAGGATTCTCTTCCTTAAATTTTGCGATCTCGGTCACATATTTCAATAAAATTTGCACAGGATAGTAACCGCTATCTATAATATTGTTCCAATCAACTGTTATCTTTATTTCATCCAAAAAAACTTTATACTCAAGTGTTGATAGAGACAAAGAACAGACATATGATCTTTTAATTGATAATGTATATTTTCTTGAATGAACTCTGATGATAAAGTTTGATATTTAGCAATGTTATACCAATTCAATTTGTTTACGTATAATCTCATCATATCTTCGGATAATTCATATTTTTTGAGAAATGTCATCCCAATGTTCTTTTTTCAAATCTCTTTCGTGTTGCATGATAAAAAGATCGAAAGCACTGTAATGTCCCGCCATCTCTATTTATTAGGAAAAAATTTCAAAATCAAGTTTTTATAAATTGGCTCTTTTTTTGCGTTACATTCAGCACATTTTCCAGAAATTCTCTTAACTCCATGATGTTTGCATAGTATTTTATATCATTTGTTTCAGTTTTTGCCTTACACCTCACACAATATATGAGCGCCATTTATTTAGGGAAAATTTATCGTGCATAAAACCCTACGCGAATACCTATTTCAGTAAGATCTTCCTCCATATTATTAATTTTTTTTTCTAATTTTTTGAAATTTGACAGCATAAGAATCATTGTATTCAACAAATTTATGACCAATATTCTCAAAAGTTTTCGTAGCATCTAAACTAAACTTATCAAAAGACTCTTTAAAATTAGTAAGTTTTTCATTAATTTCACCAACATCGTCTACTGATCTTCTATTTCTGGCTTCTAACTTGTCATAGACTTCTGTTGTAAAATCTTTAACATGCTGTTTATGATTCTCGTAATTTTGTTTTAGTTCATTAAACATTTTAATAGGATCTTCTAATTGAATCATTTACAACAACATCAAATGGATTAATTCCTTTACTAACACCGCTAATTCTTTTTCCTTTAAAATCTAAGGCATTTTTAACATTCGGATCATGTAAATCAACAATATCGATGTTTTCTGATAATTTTAGAGGTTTTAAAATTTGTTCTTTAACAACAACATCATGTTTGTCAATACCAGGTCGAACACCGACAATTCTTTTTTTATTAGCCAAACTAACATAATTCTTTTCAACTTTGATCGCTTCAGTAATTTTATCAGCTTTTTCGATATGACATTAAATTGGTAAATAATTTTTTTACACCATCATCAACTTCTTTTTCCAATGTTTTTATTTTATCAGCAACTCCATTTGAACTCATGAAATTTGCAAGTTTGTTATCATATTCTGCTTTAAAATCTTCAATCTCGACAGCAAACATATCTGAATCTGGAAGGTTTTGTAATAAATTTTCTAACTTGTTATCAAAACTCATTTCTCAAACTATCAAAATTCAAACTATTATCTACATTTTGAATAATTTGTGTTCCAAATACGTCAAAAATATTTTGTGAATCCATATTTATTAAGCAATAATTTGTTAACAACTTCTTTAAAATCTTTACCATTACTCAGTTCATTCAAAACAAAAAACACATAAATGACCACAAATTGGGGGATCTTTATAGTCTTGAATTCTGAGAATCATTGTAGTAGACGCTTGATTTTTTCAAATATTTAATCAATTCTATAGGTGGTTTGTCCTCAATTCTTCCATACGAATCAAAATAACATGCATTCTTATCATTTTTATAATAACAAATCCAATGCGTTCCACTTCCCATAATCGAGTCTAAATTCACAATTCCACATTCAAATTTCTTAACTTTTTCAGGTAATGTATCTCTCATGAAGATTCCTCTAAAATGTTTAATATTTTTGCAGAGATTTCTTCCAATTCTCCGAATGTTAAAGGTTTAAATTTTTTTTTTCAATGTTTGATTTCACGTAATTCAAAGTTTTTTCATCTAATCCAGATCCTGTAACATCTTCCAACTCTTTATCTAACCAATTTAAAATGTTTCGAACAATAGGAATCACATCTTTTTTTAACGATTGGAGCAGCTTTACGAACATAAGGAACAACATTTTTAACAACTGGAATATTTTCTCCAAAATCTAATAAATCTTTCAAAAAGTCCACCATTTTTAAGTTCTTTCAACTGATTATAAGAAAATTCTATTCTGGTTCCTTTATTGTTTTTCTTATGTTTTTCGAGTTTATTGTATTGTCTATTTGTTAAAAAATATCTTATCTTCGCCATTTTTTAGTTGATCTATTTTAAATTGAATACTAACGGGTATTTTCTTCTTAAAAGCGGATTTTATTTTTTCTTTCTGATTTTTGCTGAAATTTACATTCACCTCCATTTATATAGTTAAAATTTCAAGTTCTCTTCGATTCCCATTCCTAGTTTTCTCTTCAAAAAACATTGCTCCAGCTGTTGGAAGTGCAACAAATCTTTCACCTAATCTAGCATCTTTTGATAAAAATCTATCCATTGCCTTATCTTGCAAAACTTTATCTGCGATATGTCTGGAATTTGTGTCTCTAAGTTTTGCATAAAAAATATCGTGTTCCATAGCAGCTTGATCTAATTTTATTTATACCCAGGATCTCCTCTTTTCAATCTTTTTTTCAAGTTTTGTGCCAGGTCCCAGATATTCATAGCCTGGTACGTGTAATTCAAAAGGTAAATTGTTGATAAAATCATTCAAAAGTCCGATACCTTCAATCATAGATGAACTTATTGCCGGCAAAACTCGTTTTTAAATATTTAATTCCATCAGGTTTTTCAATCATTTCATCAAGTTTGTTTGAAATAAAATCCTTAATCGCTTTCTTTTCGTTCAAAAAATTGTTGTTTCCAGCCTTTTCTTGAGCATAAATATAATTAATAATTCCATCGAGTTTTGTCAAATCGTCGATATATCTGTATTCAATCTTATTATCACTGTATTTTCTCACACCTGATCCTTCGATTCTTTTTTCCCAAATTGGTTTAATCAAATGAGATATTTTTTACCTTTACTTGACTTTGGTTTCTTAGTTGGATGGATCATTATTTTTGTAAATTGAATCAGATTTCCATAAAATTTCAGTATACTTTTTCAAGTCTTCTTCAGAATATAAACCGTCTTTTGGAACATCAGTGCCTGTTAATAATCTCCATAAACCTTGAGTTCCTTCATATGTTTTTCATTAATAATGATATCATTATGCTCAAAATTCACGGGCAAATTTCCAATCATAAAACTTTTCTTTTTTTCTTTCCCAATACAAACCAAATTTATCATCCTTTGCTCTAGGAAGAAATTTTTTACCAATTTCACCAATTATTATATCCGTTGTTCCAGGACTTATTGGTTCAACTATGGTAGAGTCTTCAATGATTCGAGGTCTAAATGGTGTTGAAGATGGTAATTTTGGCAATTCTAAACTCAGATTCTGGAATCGAAATATCAGCAAATTGTCGTACAACTGGAAACCAAATTCATTAAGTTTTGATTATCGCTTAAAACATTTTCAATTTTGCCCTCAACATTTTTTATTGCAGAAGTTACAGGTTGATTAATTTTTTGAATAAATTCTTGTTCTTTTTCATCAATTCGAATCTGTTCTTTAAATTCTTTGATTAATTTCTTTTCTATTTGATCAAGTTTTTTTGCTTCTTCTGAAGTTACGTTCGCCATTTATTTAGGAAAATTTTTGAAACGTGAAACGTAAAAACGTGAACACGAAACGTGAAC
Source organism: Homalodisca vitripennis (assembly GCF_021130785.1). Lineage (NCBI taxonomy): Eukaryota > Metazoa > Arthropoda > Insecta > Hemiptera > Cicadellidae > Homalodisca > Homalodisca vitripennis. The sequence goes on from NC_060213.1 coordinate 66,106,609, forward strand.
ACGGAACGTAAAACGTGAACGTGGAACGTGAAACACGAACGTGAAACACGAACGTGAAACGTAAACACGAACGTAAAACATGAACGTGGAACGTAAAACACGAACGTGAAACACGAACGTGAAACACGAACGTGAAACGTAAACACGAACGTAAAACATGAACGTGAAACGTAAAACGTGAACGTGGAACGTAAAAAACGAGAACACGAAAACGTAAACGTGAACGTAAAAACATGAAAACAACTAGATTATCACACGTTTATATTAGAAAATTTATTCAGATATTTACCATTTTTAGGCTTCAAAGTTAGATTAATAGTTAAAAATCCGTAGTCTTCCTTCCAAATTTTTATCACACAATTCATTAAAGTGGTTAAAACTCATATCAGATCCAACATAATTGTTGTAAATCTTTCTCGAATAGTGATCGTCTTGCTTAAAAACACACAACATATTCAGGTTATTTCTTATAACTTTGTTTATCAACCTTTTGAAAAGCATTGAGAAAGATAGATACAAGAGATATTTTTGTGACGGGACATTACGAAATATTCCTTAATAACGTCTTGATTTTCTAAAATACAATCATCAAAAACGATTAAAGAATTCGGTTTACATTCGCTTAATGGAACTATGTCCTCGGAAGCATTATAAAAATGTGATATTTTTTTGTCTAAGTTTTTCTCAAATATTTTCAAATCTTTCTTGTAATTTTTTATATGCGTCTTGTTCTAAAGATTTACTAAAAACATACAAATTGGAATAAGGAATCAACCTATTGTAGATAAAATTCAATAATAAAGTTGTTTTTTCCACATCCACTTGAACCAACAATTAACAATCTGATTGGTTGATCTTTCTTATTTTCTTCAAACGTTTGAAGTTTTATCTGATCTTTTTGCTTTAAAAATTTCTCCATTTAAATAGAAGATTTTCATCTTTGAAGCAACGCTTGCGAAAATGAAGCTGTTCAAGTTGACTTCAGAAAGCTCTCAATTATTTTTAAACTTGGAACATCCTATACACTTAGAGGAAGAATCAAATTATTTTATCGGTTTAAGCGGTTTTTATTCTGACAATTTTGTAATAAATATTAGTGAAAGTTCTCCTTATTGCATAGGATTTTAGTGAGAAGAACATAACAAAATACTATGGTTTAAACAAAGGATATTATACTTTCGATCAAATAAAAAATTCCCTTAAAAATTATCTGAAACATTCAAACAATCAGATAAATCTTTTAAACTTTGACGAAAACAAGTTTGAAATGCAAAAAAATTATCTCTCTAATAAAAATTCAATAAAATCACCAGTAAGAATAATGTTTTCAGCAATTATTGTAGAATTGTTAGGGTTTGTTCAAGAAACTATTGAGCCAAATCAGGTATATTTAGGAAATAAAACGCCAAAATTTAGACCGTTTGATGTAATTGAAGTGCACTGCAATCTCGTTGAACCTAGTTTTGAAAATCATACCGAACATTTACACAAAGAATCTGAAATTTTGTACACTTTTTTCCCAAGTGTTGCTTATGGATCAAAAATCAGTGAAAAACCGAATGAAATCGATTATATTCCAATTAGAAAAAATATTAAAAGAATTCAAAAAATCGTTCTAACTATACAAGACTCTGAGGGAAATTTATTAAATAATGAGAGTAAAAACAAACTATATTTAAGATTGAAAAAGGAATAAAAATGAGTTGATGATGATGACAAAATTCAATATTTTTACTTAAAAAACAAGGGGCTATTCGAATGGCCCCTTAACAATCTTCATCCTGACACTGTTTTTATCAATGAATCTGGGCCTTCATTCTCAAAATAAAAAATTAATAGTTAAATTTCTTTTCTATCTAAATGGAGTCAGTTGTAGACCTACTCAATAATCAACTTAGATTTAAAAGCAAACATATCTTTACAATTGTTGACGAAAATAATGAATTTTGGTTTAAGGCTAAAGATGTTGCAGAAATATTGGAATTTAAAAATACGAGACAAGCTATCATAGATTCATGTTAAAGAAAAATACAAAAAAAGCTTTGAAAACATAGATTCTGACAAGGGTATCGAATCGCGACTCTTACAAAAATTACATCCAGACACTATTTTCATCAATGAACCAGGCATATATTCTTTAATACTGAAATCTAAAATGAAGATTGCAGAAACGTTTCAAAATTGGGTTTTAGAAGAAGTTTTACCGAGTATTAGAAAATATGGCGAGTACAAACTTGAAAACGAAAATAAGCAGTTAAAAGATGAAATAAAACAGTTACAAATTAAAGATGAAATGAAATCATTGAAAATAGAGAATCAAGAATTGCGAATGGAATTAATGAAGAGAGATATGATATGTAAAAATTTTGATAAGAAAAAAGCACCATGTTTTTGTATTAATTAAGAAGAATCACATGTGGGAATGGCCTTATTACGTTATCAGAGCTCAGAAACGAGAAATACCAAACCGATTAAAACATCTAAAAATAAATTATCCTGAATTAGAGATTTTGTTCATTGATGACGAAACCAAATTCTATCAATCTGTATAACCAAATGACAAGAATCTTTGAATATTTTATACAACGGAAATCATTTTACTACAAATATGGCCAGAATCTCGACTGATTTATAGAATATCTAAATTACACGATGAAAATGTTAAACATTCGAATTATGATAGTTTGTTTGTAAATGTCTTTTAAGACTATAGAAATGTTGAATTTCTCTTCCGCATACGCAAAGAACTGGTCTAGCAAAGATTTGTTTAGCACAATCTTTACAATATGCTTGTTTGTTGTCTTTACTATAATGGAGATTATAAAATTCTGAAATATTCTTAACCTTTTTACACCGTGTGCACTCTTTCTCTTCTAAAGTTAATTTTTCCATTTTATCATATAATTCTTTTCTATATTTCTTATTACAATCCTTACAATAATAGCATAATCCATCTTTTCTAGTCTTATCTTGAAAAAACTTCGACAAATCTTTAAATTCTTGACACTTTATACATTTCTTTTGGGCCTCCATTTATATAGAAAAAATTACAGCTTTGACTTTTTCAATTCATATTCGTAAAAACTTCCGGTTATTTCTCAATTTTCAAAGTTTCCAAGTTTTATTTAATTCGTCTAATATATCAGATTTTGCTTCGCCTTTATATCCATACGGTACTGTATCGATCTTATTTTCTAGGACAATTCTCTTATCATCTTTAGCGTTCAGTGCCAGCTTGTTTATGGTGATGGTATACAATTCATGTTTATAGCTTTTTATTACAGTCATCTCCCTAAATTCTTCTTTATCTTCGAACAAACATCTCTTCAAGTTTTCGATATTTATTGTTTTATTTACAACGCTTCTCTTAATTCCTTTACACCTAACTGGATTTTTGTCTAGATATTTGTACGAGTACATCTTTGATCTTAAAACACAAAATTCTTCTAAAACTTCGCTATTTAGTTTCGTCTTTGAATTTTCCTATGACTTTCTTATTTTTTAGTAGTGAAACATTCATGATCTTTTGGATAATCACTTGTATCAAAGTCATCTATATTTTCTTTAATAATTTTAAAAGGATCTCGTTTCAATTCTAGAAAATAACTGTCTGTATCCATGTAACACAGATTCAAATCTGGATCAAACTTCTTTAATTTGTTGTAATTTAAAACTCGTACATTAGCAATTTTGAGAGGTCGAGAACTGAAAATCCTATGTAAATCGGTTTGTTAAATTTAACCTTTTTGTTTGTACATTGACTCGCTATACAGTTGTCGTCAAAGATGTTAAAGCATTTGAAATTTGTTTTCTTAGCTTGTTTCATTGAAAATTCTTCATTTCCAAGCTTAATATTACATCTGTTTCTCACATTTTCCATAGATTTTCCAAAAACTGAGTTGTTCATCAGCTTATAAAAGTCCTTTTCAAAGTCGCTTGTAGCTTTGGTTCTCATGTTTGTGTTAAAATCAATGTATTCTTTCATAAAAGGCTTCTGATCGAATGCAAATAACTCTATTCACATGTTTCAAAATCATACCTTGTTCCAAATAGAACTTTCAAATTTCTCGAATGAACAACGTATTCAGTTTTATCCAGTAGAGTTGTGCAAAGTTTGTTTTTAAAATGTTCTGGAGCAAGAGGTAAATCCTTGTGATGTTCGTGTAAATTTGTTGGATATCCAAGATCGACTTCGAGAATATAGCCATAATCTTCGTCGCCAGTGAGTTTCTAAAATTGTTTCTTGCCACTCTTCTTTTGTATACGTTTAGGATCCATCCACTTGATTTTCGTTATATGGTAAATTTTGCATGAGGCCATACCCATAAAGGTTGTTTGCATCGACGTACAACAGATAGTTTTCGGGCTTTGTCTTATCGAAATCTTTCAAATATTTGTTATTTGCTTTCACATATCGTTTAATACACTGAGAAATGCCTCCGCGAATACCTTTTTCAATCATCAAATACATATTATAATCGTTAATTAGCTGAAGCTCAATTTTCGTTAATTTTAACATTGCGTCCCATGCGAGACTGGGAGCTGTTAGATAATGTGCCGGATCAAGTTTATAGCAATTTAAGCAAATATTTCTGAAATTTTCGAATATATCAGCAAGCAATAAAACATCTGAATGTTATAGAGATCAGAGTAATTTCCTAGATTTTTCTCTTTTAATTTGTTCCAAACATTTAAGTAGTGTTGAAAATCTTTCTCAGATATGCTCTCATCTGTCAAAAGTGAATAGAAATCTTGAATTCTCAATTCTTCTGTGTAATCAAGTTTTTCAATACTATCGATAAATTCGTAAGGGAAATATTCCTTTTTCCAGATAGAATTTTAAAAATCTCGTTCGTCGTCATTTGGCTGTCTTTCTATTATCTCATTCAGTCCATCTTGTATAAAATGATTTGTATGTTTGAAGTCTTCTCTCTTTAGATTTTTAGCTAACTTTTCTATAGACGAGGCCATGAATCTGAACGTGTCTACAAACGAAAACTTGATGAATTTTTCTTGGCTTATCACCTTCGAATTCATAGCCATATCCAGAATTTACAGAATAATTTATATATTTTTCATCGGTATTTGCGATCAAATCAACATTACCATATTGTTTAGCCAATTCTTTTATGTACAAATGAGTATCGTAATTTGACATATTGTGGCAGAAAACGGGAATATTCTGAGGAAATTTCAAATTTAGATTGCAACATGCATGAGCTGCGCCTCGAAACTTGCCGGTTAAATGACAATGATCTCTCACTTTATTATAACTCTTATCTTTCCAACTATCAGGAGTAAAACCATACTGAATTGACCCAACATCATAAGCAGACCATTCACAGATATGACAAACGTTTGAATTTTGATATGAAATTTCTTCTTCTTTCAGTCAATTTCATAGGTTTTTTGTTCTTAGAATTATATTTTGTAGCTATGTATTTTGATATTTTATTGAGTTCTTCAAACAATTTTGCAGGAACATTTGGCAAATCTTCTTCATTTTTTGCTCGATAACATATCGGCTTGTACATACGATTGGTCACATTTGACACTAAATATAGAGTAAAACCATAAGGAATGTGCTTCTGAATCTTGGTTGTAGTTGATCTTTGTGGATTGTTTTTGCATGTGGGAATCTTCTCTAATATGCTTTCAAAATCCATATAAATAACGTAAGGATGAGAAAATTTCTTTTGATAATTAGTAAATGTTGTTGTTTGACCTGGAAACGGCATAATTGGCTTACAAACTTCATGTTGCTTGCAAATTTCTAAATGATCTGTTAAATCTCCAGATTTGTAGAAATGGCTTAAACATCTTCTGCATAGAAATTTTTTATTTTTACACTTAGATAACTGAGAAAATACAAGTTTGTTTAAATCTGTTATCAAAACATAATGAGATTTTTCATCTTGTTTTACATACAATAAATTGATTTCTAATTTGGCGTCATAAACTTCTGAAATTTGCAACGGAACAATATTGAGTTTTTCATCAAAACTATAGACATTTACAGACATTTTCGGATAATTATACTTTTGCTTTACTGCTTCGTTTCTCAAATAATTGTATATCTTTTAAAGACATAGGATAGTCGAACCCAGAAAATATCTCGTCATTTACAAATTTTTCATATTGTTTTACACGTTCAGGATGAAATTTTGATTTTTCAATTGCACATCGGATAGAGTAAATAAAGCAATAGTCATCTTCATTTTTGATATTTACACAAGCTTTCTTTACTTGATCTCTTGTGGTAAATCGATATATGATCCTGCGTTCATAAATTCGTGTTTATTAAGGCTCAAAATCAGTTGTTTTACAGCGTTTTAATGTCCATCCAGAACCTCGATTTGGATGATTTGTCTGTTCTCGATGTGTTAATTTATTAAATTGTTTAGAAAATAAAGTCGTTTACATCAAAGATCTCGTCTGCTTTTATAGTAAAGTACATTGGACAAGTTTGTGGTTTTCACCGTTCACTAAAGTTCGTTCGTATTCGCATTCTTAAAGAGAGATATCCTTTACTATTTTTCACAGTTTCTTGAAATTTTTCGATTAAACTTTTAATTTCTGGGCGCAAAATAGAAAAGATATTTGTAAATTGACATGAAATTGTCGTTCAAATTTGTTAAAATGTATTGCTTAAATAGACCGTGTATTGAGGATAAAACTTCTACATCAATGATATTTTCAGGTTTCTCATTAATCGTTTTATCAATTTCTTCGATCATTTTCTGACTTAGTTTTGTCGTTAGTTTCGATAGCCAATTTTTCAGCTATTGAATGAATTTTTTCATCATTAAATAGATTGAGATCTTTTTTACTTTCCTTAAAATTTTTCTTTAGTTCACGCAATTTTTCTATATTGTACATCTTTTCGTGACCATCGATTTGATTCTCTTTAGCCCAAGTCCTCAAATAATTTAGTTCTTTTTCATAAATTTCTTTGTTCTTCAAATGATTTTTCGAATTGTAATGACGAGTATAGTGATGCTCAAAAATGTCTTTTTTGCAGTATGGGCACTCTATCTTTTTTCCGCTCCATATTTAAAGAGCAAAAATTTGTAAACTAAAATTTTGAGAAGTGGTGATTTTTGTGACAAAACTTGACACAAATCAGCACAATTTCTGGTCAAATGTTTTCAGATTGTTCTATTTAAAGAGCAAAAATCTTTTAAACTAAAATTTAGTTAAAAGATTTTTCTATAATAAATGGCGGCGCTGTTACAAGAGTTGAATAAGGTTGGTGAACTAAGATTCAAAGAATATAAGAAATTAGTGGAATTGGAAGAAAAAAAAGAGATATAGAATCTTGAATTTGGAGAAAATGAAAGATAAATTCGGGTTTACAATAAATTGCCGAGTTGGAAGATTATAAAGTACACTTAACCGAAACAGATTTTTGACTGTTTTGGATGAAAAAAAGATTAAAGAATTGAACAAAAATGAAAAATTACACTTGGTTGTTACTGGAAAGAAGACTATTAAAGATAAAGACTGTGTTACAATTAACTTCGTGGAATAAAGATTTCGAAGATTTCTGGATTTTTTCATTAAAACAGCTTAGAAATTAGAAGCCTACAGATGAACAGTAAAACAGCTATAGATTCGGTTATTCAACATTCGAGTATTATAAATTCCACAATTTTATGTTGTCATACTGTCATGAAAAATTGCTTGAATACAGTTTACCATAGTTTATTTAAGTAAATTGTATTGTGAATTGTTTTTACATATTTATGGTGTATTGAACAGTATTTGTATTGATTTTTGGGCTGTCCCAAAAAGTGGTCCAGAAAACCGCCATACTGTTTGATTTTACAGATTCGTTTATTGTCCTTTTAAACAGTATTTTCCCTTGATTTTTCTGTCTGTCCCAAAAGTGTCCTAGAACCCTCATATTCATATCTACTTATATATATATATATATATATGAACGTTGTCGTCTGAACTATTAACATAATGACATGTATGCTAACAATTATATTAAAATGTTTATAACAACTAAAATAGTTTTATAACATTTTATAGTTAGCAATGTCCTTTGTATTTTATGTCAGTATTCAGTCTTTAAGATATGACGATTTATTCCTAATTTTATTATAACATCGTTGAGGAAATAATTTGATAGTACCCTATTTATGATCTCATTCCCAATATTTCTTTAATTTTTCAATTTGATATAATTATAAATTCCTGATAATTTTATATGTAACAACATTCGATGCATTCCTGGCTCTTATTTTTTGTATTATTTTTGCTTGTGATGTTACAAGGAAGTTTCATTTAAAAACCTGTAGAAACCAATGCAATGTAATTAGTTTTTAATGGAAACTAAACGTCGCCTACAGCTTCCTTTTTTGGCCATCCTTTTACAATGCCGTGAATGCTTCTGTTAACCACGATTCAGTAGATATCCTGTTTTTCATGACCTTCTATCTTGGAAGGTATTTTACCGTACTGAATACAGGTGCTGAGGCACCATGCAAAAACACTATGCCTTTGCTTGCAAACTCTGATTCAATAAAATGTAAAATATCAGATATAATACAGCCAACTCCTTTTAATCTTATGATGATGATGATGATTATCAAGCAAATATCGCTGATACTTAAATGTGGTTTAATCGGTTTTCTGCAGAAATTTTTGTTGTTTATAAAAAAAAAATACTTTAGACACATCACTTCTAGACTTTCTTTCCCCACTATTTCCGACTGCAGAGAAATTAACAAATATTTCAGATTTTTCTTATAAGGACTAGTAGGAATTTATTGCAGGATTGTGAAAACAAGCTCAATGGAACAGTTGAAGCTATGGGTAAGTTGTTTTCCAGTGTGTAACGTCAATTTTTCAATAATAGTACTAAGTAAAAAAATTAATTTTTTTAATTATGTTTCATTAGGAATCTTATTAAAAAAATCATAAACGCATAAAACCACATCACTCTGACGTTATAATCCTTTACATATACCATAAGAACTTCACATTTTTATCTTATTCCGTTTTAATTTGGGCCTAATAACTAAATTGGCTGAATTTCACACATTAAATTACTTTAATTCTTCGAGGAGTGATAAAATAATTGTATTACGTTTATATCTACACAAGTTATTTTAATGGGGTATCACTGTAAAATTTTAAAGCAATATTTGCCCGGTAAAAAAATCAATTATTTTTTAGCATATCAGCAATTATTGCCTAAGATTGAAAGTGAACAACTTTTAAAATTTGCAATTATACTTATTACACTCTATAATATCTTACCTTTAATTTTCCAAAATTGGCCAGTAGGAAAACACATTTCCATTAAAAAAGATTGAAAGAAAACACCCTACTCTGTGTAGGTAGTACCGTACGTTTGATTAAGCTTTTCTAATTGAAACGAGGGCTACAAAGTAAAGGCCCTCAAGGGGGAAATAATGGTGAGGGGAGGGGAGTTTACAATGGCAAGTCCACTGTCGGTCTGAATGAAACAGTTTAAACACTTGGGCGGGTACATTGCGTTTACAGGTGTCTCACAAATTTCAAGCAAACACCTTTTTCTCAACAGTCACAAATAGTCACACAGTTGTACCGCGCTAAGTTTGAATTAGCTTTGTCTGTTAAAAGTATTACACGTTGCTATGACAGGTAGCTCACAAATATCATGCAACCACCTTTATTCTCAACAGTCACACACACAGTTGTACCGTGCTAAGTTTGAATTAGCTTTGTCTGTAAAAAGTATTACACGTTGCTATGACAGGTGTCTCACAAATATCATGCAAACACCTTTTTCTCAACAGTCACAAATAGTCACACAGTTGTACCGTGCTGAGTTTGAATTAGCATTGTCTGTTAAAAGTATTACACGTTGCTATGACAGGTGGCTCACAAATATCATGCAAACACCTTTTTCTCAACAGTCACAAATAGTCACACAGTTGTACCGTGCTGAGTTTGAATTAGCATTGTCTGTTAAAAGTATTACACGTTGCTATGACAGGTGTCTCACAAATATCATGCAAACACCTTTTTCTCAACAGTCACAAATAGTCACACAGTTGTACCGCGCTAAGTTTGAATTAGCTTTGTCTGTTAAAAGTATTACACGTTGCTATGACAGGTGGCTCACAAATATCATGCAACCACCTTTATTCTCAACAGTCACACAGTTGTACCGTGCTAAGTTTGAATTAGCTTTGTCTGTAAAAAGTATTACACGTTGCTATGACAGGTGGCTCACAAATATCATGCAAACACCTTTTTCTCAACAGTCACAAATAGTCACACAGTTGTACCGCGCTAAGTTTGAATTAGCTTTGTCTGTAAAAAGTATTACACGTTGCTATGACAGGTGGCAACAAATATCATGCAAACACCTTTATTCTCAACAATCACATATACAATAGTCACAAAGTTGTATCGCGCTAAGTTTGATTTAGCTTTGTCTGTAAAAAGTATTATTAGTTATAAATATTTGTGTCTGAAATTACTAGATTACTCGTAAAGAAGTTAAGTTTGAGTTTTTTTTAGTAAATAATGTTTTTGCGTATTGCAACTACTATTATTCTTTAAATTTTATATTCAAATTATATAAATTCAAATTATATAATGTATATCAGTGTACATAACATTCAATAACTTAATGGGCTCTAATTGAACGATTTTACGCTGTTTCAAACATAATAAATATAATATTTTTTGAAAACTAAGTTTATTGCAATGAATAAGTTCATAAAACTTTGACTAAGAAAGTAATATACCAGACACGTAATTAGTACCATATTTACTGCAAGATTTTGATGTGAATATTAATAAAGTGTTTAATTTTAAACTGAAATGAAACCTTTATAGCGCAATCTTTTTAATAAAGGTGAGAAATATTCGTTTTATTAATTTTTTTTTAAGTAATTACAATATTATAAATAATTGTTATTACTTTTTCTATTACACTACCTTCCCGTTCAGTTAATCTCGTTAGTTCCATTTCCGCAGTTTAGTTCCTCCAGATGAGATACTAAACTCAATAGAGATGATAAGACAGTGATGACGTGTCACGGTTACCATGGTGACCACTATCAGGTGAGAGATTGTGCAGTCAGCTGTTTGCGGGAACAACACATTAACCGCGTCAGCTGATCCAATCTGTACCGAGGAAAATCACACCTTCAATTTTATCAGGCTCTCTTCTTTTGTACATATTTTATTATCAATGTTGAAATCTAATTGTTTAATATGATAGTTGAATATGAAAAAAGTGTTTAAGATATTTGATAAGTATAATATGCACTCATATTAAATAAAAAAAACTGTAACTCTAAAGATACAATCGAGTCTGCTCTGAACTAATACCATAGCTAATACAAATATAAAATTATTCGTTTCCAAAAAATGAAAATTTCTTGAATTCTTTGATAGGAGTGGCATGGATTTAAGTACATACAAATATATTACTTGAATAAAGATTTAAAAATAATAGTTTGTTTTAAATATAAAATGTTTAAATGGATTTTAGTGATACTTAAAAAAATAAATATAAATACCGTTGTGGTATGAAAACTTATAAATATCTACCGATATTTCAGTATATAAAAATATATATTCTTATATTTAAGATTCGAAAAAAATTATCCTATGTTAGTTGGTCTAAACACAGTATTTAAACATTTACTTTACAGTTAGATTTGAGTCAATATTAAAGCGTAAGAAATTCGTACGAAATATAAGAAATAACCTATATGTAAAAGTACTATAAACTCAAATTTTTGTAACATTTAGTGTTCCAACGGGTACCAAGACCGTTTTAGCATGCACTTAACAAGACCAAACGCCAAAGTTGTTAACAAAGTTACAGAAGTACTAGTTACTTACGGAGAGATTAATGTTCCCTTGTTAACATAAAACTCTGTAATACCTTTGTAGCTCATCGTTCAGTGCATTATGGCACTTCCGCTATAGGCCATTTACTCGGAAGTCTTATAAACTACAGTTTCCCAACTTGGACGTCCATTAAATTTGCATAAAGATGTACTAATGACTTACATACTCTCTCCGGATGTAGCTAAATTTGAATTAAACTGAAGTACAGTGCTCTTAAACAGTGCTTTAGTTGAGTTTTTGTACATTCCCGTACAAAACTTTGCATTAATTACAGTCCTCTCTCATATTAATTTTTTTTAATATATCCACCTAAAATAGTTCAATGTTTAATCACTTGGAAATTATGGGATTTCTTGCGTTACCAACGGATTCACTAATATGTATATTGTGAGAAGATTATAACTGATCACTGCTTGAGAAATGGATTTAAACAATCATTACACCATCACTGTATTTTTCACATTCCAGTACAGGATAGGTAACACTAACTGAATTTACGTTTGTAAATGTGTTTAGCTCCATTGAAATTCCGCCTAGTACAGAGACCTACAACTGACACTAATACGGATTTGACTCATCGAATCTGAAAACCACTTATGTTTGAAGAGATTAAAAAATGTCGACGAAAAAGACGTTCATAAGGAACTAATTTCATAGTTTCAACATCTGAGACATCTAGAGTACAAAAGAGATCTGCTTGGTTTACCCAGAAGTCACCCAGTGTAATCTAGATGAAGAGACGTTCTCATTGTCTCATCGGGTGCACTACGATGTTTTAGACATGATTCAAAAGCACAATGTAGCAACATGGCTTCGACGTTTTCGGATCTCTTCAAATGTTAGTGGACTCCAGATTCCAGGAGTCAAATCTGTGACAGTGTCAGATATCAGACGCTGCACTGAGTGGGAGATAAAATAGAGCTAAGCTCAACATTTGTATTTAATCAACCCTTCCCACTAAAGCTTTGTTATATGAGTTTATGTTGTATAGTAGAACTAACATTCTCAATAAGCTTGAAAATAGAAAACTGTAACAAGCATTGTGATTGTTATTTTCAATCGTGCTGTGACTGAATCGCGTGTTTCTCTTGCTTTTAATAGAGCCGTCATTCTCTGCACACAGCCCCTCTGTGCTCAACCCAGACACAGATCATGTTTTGTTTTTCTTTCGATAAACGATCACTGTTCCGCTCCATTGTCACAAATCGGATTGCGTAACAAAAATATACGTGTTGAACGGTGTTCATTGTAGCTGTTTTACTGTTATACGAGTTTCACTCGTACATTTTCAATAATTTCTTTTACTTTACAAACAAATGAAAAATTACTACATAATACAAAATACACAATCATCAATTATTTAGGGTTTATTTATGACTACTAAATACATCAAAATATCCCTTCCGGTGTAATCGATTAAATGAATGACTATAACTATCAAGCTGAAGAAATATATTAGTTTAAACCGTTTATTTGTACATCAATGATAGTATGAACACTCTAATAGTAGATATGTGTGTTAATATACCCGCTTCACAAATATAAAACTTTATAAAATCCATCATATTAAAATTTAGTTTCTAAATTCGTTGACTTTAGTTGCAATAAATTAGAATTTTTTAACTTATTCACTTATAGTGAAGCGATGTTATTGTACATTTGTCATAATTGTACTTGGCCGCTATCCCGAAATATTGGGAGATATAAATATGTAGCTACAAGTATTTTGTAAATGTCCTGAGAATCTGAAACTTTTTCCGTTTTTATCTACAATGCCAAATAACTGAGTTATAATCATATATTTACTAAACATACAACCAGCTCAAAACCTTAAGAGATACAAAAATATTATAAAGGAAAATTTGTTAAAAATGACTTGATATATTAAAATATTAAATTTATCATTTTGTGTTCATATTGGGTTAGAGGTTTTGTGCATACGTCACCCCACCTTCAATTGCTTGAGATTGATATATAAATTTGTGTAAACTATGTATATACATACTATTTTTAAACCAATTTACTGTGCACATATTCAAAAATGCAGCAATAATCTGTTAAAATCCCTTATTACATTGCATTAGCTCGTAGACATACATTTATGGATTATGGTAGATTTTTTCTAGTCCATGATTGGAGAAAACGCAAAAACATCCAGCGTATATACAGTTATGGGAGGCATTAAAATGTGAATTTTACATAAAACTAAATATATTTGTATACGTAATCTTATTGACAGAACAAGAAACGTTTAAGGTATGATATAAGTGAAATGGGTTCTTTTAAGTAATTTAAACTAATTTTAAATCTACGTTTTTCTTGACTGATTTAGCAACCCACTATAAGAAATGGTATTCCAATTTTGTTAGTAGTTTTTATTTATATAAGGCAGTTCAAGCAGAAGGCAGTGAAGTGGATCAGTCAGATACACCCCTTTTCATACAATATTATCTACAGCTCAGATCAACCTTGTCTTTGTACCATGCGACCTATGCCCCGCCTCGCACCTTTGACCATTTAAGGAAGTCTTGTTTAGAGGAAGCGTCAGATTAGGCTTGGTGACTAAAGGTTCCGATATATTTTTTCACCTTTTAAAAATTTATTTGCTCAAAAATCAAGATTTTGTATTTACACAGTAAAACTGCAATACTCCTTAAAACGTAATAAGTTATTCCCAGGGTTAAAACAAACCAAACAGTTCGTAGAAAGCATATCCTAAAATAGCTAGAAAGTTTTAATTTCGAAAATATACTAATAAGAAGTCATAATTTAAAAATATCAATTCCTTTCAACAAAATTCAAAATGACGACTTGTCAAAATCTTTGATGTTGAATTCCTACAAGCTTTACCTTGTATTTATTTTCATAATTTATAAATTGTATTCTAAAACTAACGAAAGCTTATTAAAGTTTACAAAATGTTGAAAAACTTACAAATTCCAGACTAAAAAAAAACACAAGAGTCACAACTTTTATATTTTTGAAAGCATATTACGATGCATTGTATGTAGGACATTAGGAATTTTAAGACACTTATGTCCTTCTTGAGAAGAAAACCTCCTGAAGTGTTTTGTTAAATTTCATTTATACCCCGTATACATATTCGTTTTTTAACTAGTTTTATTATTACACTATAATTTTGTTTAAGTTTATATTAAAATCAAGGAATTAAACAAAGCTTTGAACTTTAATTAAGGATGATTTTACTTTTAAAATTAGGAAATCGTTGATAGAAGTTTCCATAATCTAAAGTATATGACAGATCACTACAAATAACATGTTCCAGGAATATATAGGGATACTTTTCGTGTTTGGTTAAACCGAGCGGTTCCTACTTGTAAGCGAAGGAAATATTTCTTGCTAGATTACTAACAATATTTTTGTGTAACTTCTTTCATGAAATGTTGAGAAACTTTTAAAAAGCTACATATAATAATAAGAATCGATTGGGCCTTCTTAAAGTGTTGTCGTTGAATTTATATTTTTCTGTTCGCCCTTGCAATTACTTTTGATGGAAAGGTTCTGTAGGCTTTGAAATTTGGTTTAGAAGATCCTCTTAGTCCAGAAAAAATTAACTGGCAAATATATTCGTTTTGGGATCATAAGGAAAAATTAAAAAGTACAAGTATAAACTTTCTTTATTGGTTTTATAAACATTTGTATTGAAAACTAGAGAATCACCCAGTAAACAAACTTGTAACTGAGTTTAACCATATAACATTTTATAATATGACATTGTAATTCGTGTAATGAAGATACTTTGTTGCATTATTATAAAGACTCTCATTATATTTTATCGGGTCCTTCGATTTTCCATTTTATCAAGTTATTCTGTTTCTGGTTGATGTGCAATTGTGCAACCAAAGAAGCATCTACCTTGTTTCGTTGCCGCATGATTGAGATCTTTAATAACAGTAATATTACTATGTCGGTACTCTCAGTTATTGTCAATCAGCGTTAATTGATATTCTTGTAGAAAGTAAGAATTAAGTACTTAATTAATTAATTAAGTACCGACACTATTATTTCATTCTTATCTAACAGCGAAGTTCTACGGTTTAGTCTTCTACAGACCACCGGGAGTGTGTGTTGTACAACCAGTAAGTGTTAGCTTCTACCAGGTTCTGTAAAGTTTAATATAATTACCATCATATGACATTTCAACAACTAGTATATACAGGGTGTCCAGAAAAATATGTCACACACTTCTTTGGCTGATAGTACTCATAATTTCAAACAACAAATGTCATATAAACATAGTTAAAGAAATATGTCGGTTGACTGCCTGTCAGCATTTTGTATTTTTATAAGAAAATTATTATCTCCCAGAACTAGTAAAGCTACAGATACGAAACGTTGTACATTCTTGATAGTTTTGAAGCATGAGCTGTTTTAACATGATTGCTGATCCTGGCTTGTGCAAGAGTACTTAGCTATCGTACTCGCTTATTCTGCGACGGATTTTGATAAAAAAAAACGTATTCTTGGTATTGTAATAAAAATGTCTAAATAGCTGGTGTCTTGAAAATTTGTTTATAGCTATACCTATTTTTTGTTATTGTACTTTAAAACATTTTCAACAGGTACCATTTTATTAATATTAGAGCAAATAACAGAATTATTTGATCAGTGTTCCTCCTATTTGTTATAAAATATGTACAAAATGTGTTATCTGTAGCTTTACTAGTTTTAGATATAATATTTTTCTATAATTGTTTAAACACTAAAAGGCAGTTAGCTGTTAAACAATACATTTCTCGGGATGTATTTAGAGCACATTTTATGTTTCAAATCAAGAGTATTATCAGCCACAGAAGGTTTTGACATCATTTTCTGAAAAAATCTGTACTTACATAATTTATATTTACTTTATTATACTTCAAATTGTGTAAGCGCCATTTTATACGTTGTGCATCATGTCAGAGACTCTTAAAGCAACTAAATATTAATAGCAATGATCAATTCTCCCTTAGTGGAGCCATACCCTCGACCCATGTCCGGGAGTTGGTAGGCCGTGAAGGGCTGTCTCACTTCCCCTTTTCAATTAGTAGCCTTTCGTGATATAATCAGTAGCCATTGGAATTTCCCCTCTTCCCACAATTCATGTACTAATACGTGATTGTTGATACAGTTCAAGAAGGAAATACAAAATGCTATAATATACTTTCATGATATAATCAGTAGCCATTGGAACGTTCCCTCGTCCCACAATTCATTTACTAATACGTGATTGTTGATACAGTTCAAGAAGGAAATACAAAATGCTATAATATACTTTCATGATATTATCAGTAGCCATTGGAACGTTCCCTCGTCCCACAATTCATTTACTAATACGTGATTGTTGATACAGTTCAAGAAGGAAATACAAAATGCTATAATATACTTTCATGATATTATCAGTAGCCATTGGAACGTTCCCTCTTCCCACAATTCATGTACTAATACGTGATTGTTGATACAGTTCAAGAAGGAAGTACAAAATGCTATAACATACTTTCATGATATTATCAGTAGCCATTGGAACGTTCCCTCTTCCCACAATTCATGTACTAATACGTGATTGTTGATACAGTTCAAGAAGGAAATACAAAATGCCATAACATACTTTCATGATATTATCAGTAGCCATTGGAACGTTTCCCTCGTCCCACAAATTCATTTACTAATACGTGATTGTTGATACAGTTCAAGAAGGAAATACAAAATGCTATAATATACTTTCATGATATTATCAGTAGCCATTGGAACGTTCCCTCTTCCCACAATTCATGTACTAATACGTGATTGTTGATACAGTTCAAGAAGGAAGTACAAAATGCTATAACATACTTTCATGATATTATCAGTAGCCCATTGGAACGTTCCCTCTTCCCACAATTCATGTACTAATACGTGATTGTTGATACAGTTCAAGAAGGAAATACAAAATGCCATAACATACTTTCATGATATAATCAGTAGCCATTGGAACGTTCCCTCGTCGCACAATTCATGTACTAATACGTGATTGTTGATACAGTTCAAGAAGGAAATACAAAATGCTATAACATACTTTCATGATATTATCAGTAGCCATTGGAACGTTCCCTCTTCCCACAATTCATGTACTAATACGTGATTGTTGATACAGTTCAAGAAGGAAATACAAAATGCCATAACATACTTTCATGATATAATCAGTAGCCATTGGAACGTTCCCTCTTCCCACAATTCATGTACTAATACGTGATTGTTGATACAGTTCAAGAAGGAAATACAAAATGCTATAACATACTTTCATGATATAATCAGTAGCGATTAGAAAGATCGCTCTTCTCACAATTCAGATACAAAAACGTGGTTGTTGATAAATTTTAGGGGAGACATACAACATGCTATAATATAATTTCACTATGCAATCAGTAGCCATTAGAAAGTTCCGTTTCGTTATCTCACAATTCAGGTATAAAAAGTGATTGGTGATACCGTTGAAGAGGGAAATATAATACGCTATAAGATACTTTCACGATACAATCAGTAGCCATTGGAACGTTCCCTCGTCCCACAATTCATTTACTAATACGTGATTGTTGATACAGTTCAAGAAGGAAATACAAAATGCTATAATATACTTTCATGATATTATCAGTAGCCATTGGAACGTTCCCTCTTCCCACAATTCATGTACTAATACGTGATTGTTGATACAGTTCAAGAAGGAAGTACAAAATGCTATAACATACTTTCATGATATTATCAGTAGCCATTGGAACGTTCCCTCTTCCCACAATTCATGTACTAATACGTGATTGTTGATACAGTTCAAGAAGGAAATACAAAATTCCATAACATACTTTCATGATATAATCAGTAGCCATTGGAACGTTCCCTCGTCGCACAATTCATGTACTAATACGTGATTGTTGATACAGTTCAAGAAGGAAATACAAAATGCTATAACATACTTTCATGATATTATCAGTAGCCATTGGAACGTTCCCTCTTCCCACAATTCATGTACTAATACGTGATTGTTGATACAGTTCAAGAAGGAAATACAAAATGCCATAACATACTTTCATGATATAATCAGTAGCCATTGGAACGTTCCCTCTTCCCACAATTCATGTACTAATACGTGATTGTTGATACAGTTCAAGAAGGAAATACAAAATGATATAACATACTTTCATGATATAATCAGTAGCGATTAGAAAGATCGCTCTTCTCACAATTCAGATACAAAAAACGTGGTTGTTGATAAATTTTAGGGGAGACATGCAACATGCTATAATATAATTTCACTATGCAATCAGTAGCCATTAGAAAGTTCCGTTTCGTTATCTCACAATTCAGGTATAAAATGTGATTGGTGATACCGTTGAAGAGGGAAATATAATACGCTATAAGATACTTTCACGATACAATCAGTAGCCATTAGAACGTTCCGTGTCGTCATCTCACAATTCAGGTACAAAAACGTGATTGCTGATACTGTTCAAGAGGGAAATACAACATGCTAGTTTTTATTTTCCGGACAAAATTGCAAAATGGATTGGATGGAAATGGAACTTTATAGCTCATCTGAGAGAAGACTCTTATAGCAACTAAATATTAATTGAGATGATATATTTTCCCTTTGTGGATCCAAACCCTTCACCCATGTCCGGGAGTTGGTAAGCCCTGAAGGGCTGTTCTCACTTCCCCTTTTCAATTAGTAGCCTTTCACAATACAATCAGTAGCCATTAGAACGTTCCCTCGTCTCACAATTCAGGTACGTCTGATGCAGTCAGACGGAAATACAACGTGCATTTGATTCTTTCCGGTGGCCTTTCAGTGACCCAACCCAGTGCCTTGAATGATGTACTCTCATATTTATTACGCAACTCAAAATCATTCAGCACAAAATCATGTGCACTATCTTATTGTTGTTTTACTAAGATTATATTTTCTCTTTGTTCTTTATGTAGTAAGAAGATATAATAATCATTGAACATCCTCTCAGAAAAGTCCTGCTCTCCGTCAATAAAACTCATCTAACTCACTCACTTACTTACCTGATTTACTCTCAGAATTAAAATATTATTATTTATGTACTTATTGAGGAAATTGTAATATTTGTAAAAAAATTAGACTTAATTTTCTTACTTATAACAGTTGGCTTTATTAAATGAGCTCAACTTTGCATCCGTAAGCTCGATTTATATTATGCATAAAATCATAAATGTTAAGTTTCTGTTCATACTAGATATAAAAATCTAATTTTTTACATTTATGTTACACCTAAGGCACACGTTCCTTGGTTTATATATTTGAAATTTTAAAAAAATCACATGCCTCTTCTAAGATATTTTCAAATACTCTTCTTGGTTGTTTTTAATATTCACATTGGACAATAAATAACAAACTACAGATACTTATATTTTATGAGGAAACCTTGTATGATTAGTAATATGTATTGAATTGAAAATGTAATTAACTACAACATTTGCAGTAATTAAGCACATTAGTTAATAATGTTATGATGCTAATAATATACTTGGTTTATATCAATAAAGAATTAACTCTGACGTAAATAGGTCGACAAATATTAATAATGCATGCGGGTTGTGTCAGAGCGGTGAATTCAAGTAGGGAAGCAATACAAACCTACAGCCCTTTCCGTATAAATTATTCATTTGATACACGATTCTTTCAGGAAAAGGCGAGCCTTTTACAAAGAATGTTTAACATTCGTATGCACTTTTTAGGCTAAATCCGGTATGAGAAATGATATAAGGCAAACTTTATAGTATCCCGTAACTGAAATGAGGACTAATCTTGGCTTATACAGTACTTTTGGAGTTTTAAGATTTTAGTTTGGTAATTTTCAGCAAATGTCATTCTGGTTCCTTTACAACAAAACTAGTGTATAGTAATGTATATTCTAAATATATTTGATCTCTAAGCGTTGTCAAAGCTTAATTTTAATTTTTCTCAACAGTAATATAATTGAAATAAACCTTGTAAAGAAGAAGTGTCGGTGATATAAAATGGGATTTTTGGTGCTAATTATAAACAGAAACGTTTTTTTAGGCACAAACTAAAATTTGATTATTAATTCTGATGATAATTTGTACTAAATATTAGGTGGTATTTACTGCAGATTTACATTCCCCTGTAAGGACACACTAAACACGTAAAGAAGTTAAGTTTGAGTTTTTTTTTTTTTTTTTAGTAAATAAATGGTTTTTGCGTATTGCAGCTACTATTATTCTTTAAATTTTATATTCAAATTATATAATGTATATCATGTACATAACTTTCAATAACTTAATGGGCTCTAATTGAACGATTTTACGCTGTTTCACAAACATAATAAAGATAATATTTTTTGAAAACTAAGTTTTTTGCAATGAATAAGTTCATAAAACTTTGGACTAAGAAAGTAATATACCAGACACGTAATTAGTGTCATATTTACTGCAAGATTTTGATGTGAATATTAATAAAGTGTTTAATTTTAAACTGAAATAAAACCTTTATAGCGCAATATTTTTAATAAAGGTGAGAAATATTCGTTTTATTATTTTTTATAAGAAATTACAATAATTGTTTTTTTTTTTTTTTTCTATTACACTACCTTCCCGTTCAGTTAATCTCGTTAGTTCCATTTCCGCAGTTTAGTTCCTCCAGATGAGATACTAAACTCAATAGAGATGAATAAGACAGTGATGACGTGTCACGGTTACCATGGTGACCACCATCAGGTGAGAGAGATTGTGCAGTCAGCTGTTTGCGGGAACAACACATTAACCGCGTCAGCTGATCCAATCTGTACCGAGGAAAATCACACCTCCAATTTTATCAGCCTCTCTTCTTTTTGTACATGTTTTATTATCAATGTTGAAATCTAATTGTTTTAAATATGATACTTGAATATGAAAAAAAGTGTTTAAGATATTTGATAAGTATAATATGGCACTCATATTAAATAAAAAAAACTGTAACTTTAAACATACAACCGAGTCTGCTCTGAACTAATAACCATAGCTAATACAAAAATAAAATTATTCGTTTCCAAAAAAATGAAAATTTCTTCTTGAATTCTTTGATAGGAGTGGCATGGATTTAAGTACATACAAATATATTACTTGAATAAAGATTTAAAAATAATAGTTTGTTTTAAATATAAAATGTTTAAATGGATTTTAGTGATACTTAAAAAAAATAAATATAAATACCGTTGTGGTATGAAAACTTATAAATATCTACCGATATTCCAGTATATAAAAATATATATTCTTATATTTTAAGATTTGAAAAAATTTATCCTATGTTAGTTGGTCTAAACACACAGTATTTAAAAATTTACTTTACAGTTAGATTTGAGTCAGTATTAAAGCGTAAGAAATTCGTACAAAATATAAGAAATAATCCTATATGTAAAAGTACTATAAACTCAAATTTTGTAACATTTAGTCTTCCAACGGGTACCAAGACCGTTTTAGCATGCACTTAACAAGACCAAACGCCAAAGTTGTTAACAAAGTTACAGAAGTACTAGTTACTTACGGAGAGATTAATGTTCCCATGTTAACATAAAACTCTGTAATACCTTTGTAGCTCATCATTCAGTGCATTATGGCACTTCCGCTATAGGCCAATTACTCTGAAGTCTTATAAACTACAGTTTCCCAACTTGGGCGTCCATTAAATTGCATAAAGATGTACTAATGACTTACATACTCTCTCCGGATGTAGCTAAATTTGAATTAAACTGAAGTACAGTACTCTTCAACAGTACTTTAGTTGAGTTTTTGTACATTCCCGTACAAAACTTTGCATTAATTACAGTCCTCCCTCATATTAATTATTTTTAATATATCCACCTAAAATAATTCAATGTTTAATCACTTAGAAGTTTTGGGATTCTTTAAGTTACCAATATTCACTAATATATTGTGAGAAGATTATAACTGATCACTGCTTGAGAAATCGATTTAATACAATCATTCCACCATTACTGTATTTTTCACATTCCAGTACAGGATAGGTAACACTAACTGCATTTATGTTTGTAAATGTGTTTAGCTCCATTGAAATTCCGCCTAGTACAGAGTCCCGACAACTGACACTAATACGGATTTGACTCCTTGAATCTGTAAACCATGTATGTTTGAAGGGATTTAAAAATTTCGACGACAAAGACGTTTCATAAGGAATTAGTTTCATAGTTTCAACATTTGAGACATCTAGACTACAAAATAGATATGTTTGGTTTAGCTAGCAGCCACCCAGTGTTATCTAGATGAAGAGGCAATTTTTCAATAATACTACTAATTAAAAAAAATTATTTTTTAACTATATTTCATTAGGAATCTTATTAAAAAATCATAAACGCATAAAACCACATCACTCTGACGTTATAATCCTTTATATATACCACAAGAACTTCACATTTTTATCTTATTCCGTTTTAATTTGGGCCTAATAACTAAATTGGCTGAATTAGTTACTATTAATTAGTTACTAATTACATTAAATTACTTTAATTCTTCGAGGAGTGATAAAATAATTGTATTACGTTTATATCTACGAAAGTTATTTCAATGGGGTATCACTTTAAAATTTTAAAGCAATATTTGCCCAATAAAAAATCTATTATTTTTTAGCATTTCAGCAATTATTGCCTACGATTGAAAGTGAACAACTTTTAAAATTTACAATTATATTTATTACACTCTATAATATCTTACCTTTAATTTTCCAAAATTGGCCAGTAGGAAAACACATTTCCATTAAAAAAGATTGAAAGAAAACACCCTACTCTGAGTAGGTAGTACCGTACGTTTGATTAAGCTTTTCTAATTGAAACGAGGGCTACAAAGTAAAGGCCCTCAAGGGGGAAATAATGGTGAGGGGAGGGGAGTCTACAATGGCAAGTCCACTGTCGGTCTGAATGAAACAGTTTAAACACTTGGGCGGGTACATTGCGTTTACAGGTGTCTCACAAATTTCAAGCAAACACCGTTTTCTCAACAGTCACAAATAGTCACACAGTTGTACCGCGCTAAGTTTTGAATTAGCTTTGTCTGTAAAAAGTATTACATGTTGCTATGACAGGTGTCTCACAAATTTCAAGCAAACACCTTTTTCTCAACAGTCACAAATAGTCACACAGTTGTACCGCGCTAAGTTTGATTTAGCTTTGCCTGTAAAAAGTATTACACGTTGCTATGACAGGTGTCACACAAATTTCAAGCAAACACCTTTTTCTCAACAGTCACAAATAGTCACACAGTTGTACCGCGCTAAGTTTGAATTAGCTTTGTCTGTAAAAAGTATTACACGTTGCTATGACAGGTGTCTCACAAATTTCAAATAAACACCTTTTTCTCAACAGTCACAAATAGTCACACAGTTGTACCGCGCTAAGTTTGAATTAGCTTTGTCTGTAAAAAGGATTACACGTTGCTATGACAGGTGTCCCACAAATTTCAAGAAAACACCTTTTTCTCAAAAGTCACAAAGAGTCACACAGTTGTACCGCGCTAAGTTTGAATTAGCTTTGTCTGTAAAAAGTATTACACGTTGCTATGACAGGTGTCTCACAAATTTCAAGCAAACACCTTTTTCTCAACAGTCACAAATAGTCACACAGTTGTACCGCACTAAGTTTGAATTAGCTTTGTCTGTAAAAAGTATTACATGTTGCTATGACAGGTGTCTCACAAATTTCAAGCAAACACCTTTTTCTCAACAGTCACAAATAGTCACACAGTTGTACCGCGCTAAGTTTGAATTAGCTTTCTCTGTAAAAAGTATTACACGTTGCTATGACAGGTGTCTCACAAATTTCAAGCAAACACCTTTTTCTCAAAAGTCACAAAGAGCCACACAGTTGTACCGCGCTAATTTTGAATTAGCTTTGTCTGTAAAAAGTATTACACGTTGCTATGACAGGTGTCTCACAAATTTTAAGCAAACACCTTTTTCTCAACAGTCACAAATAGTCACACAGTTGTACCGCGCTAAGTTTGAATTAGCTTTGTCTGTAAAAATTATTACACGTTGCTATGACAGGTGTCTCACAAATTTCAAGCAAACACCATTTTCTCAACAGTCACAAATATTCACACAGTTGTACCGCGCTAAGTTTGAATTAGCTTTGTCTGTAAAAAGTATTACATGTTGCTATGACAGGTGTCTCTCAAATTTCAAGCAAACACCTTTTTCTCAACAGTCACAAATAGTCACACAGTTGTACCGCGCTAAGTTTGAATTAGCTTTGTCTGTAAAAAGTATTACATGTTGCTATGACAGGTGTCTCTCAAATTTCAAGCAAACACCTTTTTCTCAACAGTCACAAATAGTTACACAGTTGTACCGCGCTAAGTTTGAATTAGCTTTGTCTGTAAAAAGTATTACATGTTGCTATGACAGGCGTCTCTCAAATTTCAAGCAAACACCTTTTTCTCAACAGTCACAAATAGTCACACAGTTGTACCGCGCTAAGTTTGAATTAGCTTTGTCTGTAAAAAGTATTACATGTTGCTATGACAGGTGGCTCACAAATATCATGCAAAGCTCAACAATCACAAATACAATAGTCGCAAAGTTGTATCGCGTTAAGTTTGATTTAGCTTTGTCTGTAAAAAGTATTATTAATTATAAATATTTGTGTCTGAAATTGCTAGATTACTCGTAAAGAAGTTAAGTTTGAGTTTTTTTTTTAGTAAATAATGTTTTTGCGTATTGCAACTACTATTATTCTTTAAATTTTATATTCAAATTATATAAATTCAAATTATATAATGTATATCAGTGTACATAACATTCAATAACTTAATGGGCTCTAATTGAACGATTTTACGCTGTTTCAAACATAATAAATATAATATTTTTTGAAAACTAAGTTTATTGCAATGAATAAGTTCATAAAACTTTGACTAAGAAAGTAATATACTAGACACGTAATTAGTACCATATTTACTGCAAGATTTTGATGTGAATATTAATAAAGTGTTTAATTTTAAACTGAAATAAAACCTTTATAGCGCAATATTTTTAATAAAGGTGAGAAATATTCGTTTTATTATTTTTTTTAAGAAATTACAATATTATAAATAATTGTTATTACTTTTTCTATTACACTACCTTCCCGTTCAGTTAATCTCGTTAGTTCCATTTCCGCAGTTTAGTTCCTCCAGATGAGATACTAAACTCAATAGAGATGATAAGACAGTGATGACGTGTCACGGTTACCATGGTGACCACCATCAGGTGAGAGATTGTGCAGTCAGCTGTTTGCGGGAACAACACATTAACCGCGTCAGCTGATCCAATCTGTACCGAGGAAAATCACACCTCCAATTTTATCAGCCTCTCTTCTTTTGTACATGTTTTATTATCAATGTTGAAATCTAATTGTTTAATATGATACTTGAATATGAAACATACGATGAATATGAAAAGTGTTAAAGATATTTGATAAGTATGATAATATGCACTCATATTAAATAAAAAATAACTGTAACTTTAAACATACAACCGAGTCTGCTCTGAACTAATACCATAGCTAATACAAAAATAAAATTATTCGTTTCCAAAAAATGAAAATTTCTTGAATTCTTTGATAGGAGTGGCGTGGATTTAAGTACATACAAATATATTACTTGAATAAAGATTTAAAAATAATAGTTTGTTTTAAATATAAAATGTTTAAATGGATTTTAGTGATACTTAAAAAAATAAATATAAATACCGTTGTGGTATGAAAACTTATAAATATCTACCGATATTTCAGTATATAAAAATATATATTCTTATATTTAAGATTTGAAAAAAATTATCCTATGTTAGTTGGTCTAAACACAGTATTTAAAAATTTACTTTACAGTTAGATTTGAGTCAATATTAAAGCGTAAGAAATTCGTACAAAATATAAGAAATAACCTATATGTAAAAGTACTATAAACTCAAATTTTGTAACATTTAGTCTTCCAACGGGTACCAAGACCGTTTTAGCATGCACTTAACAAGACCAAACGCCAAAGTTGTTAACAAAGTTACAGAAGTACTAGTTACTTACGGAGAGATTAATGTTCCCATGTTAACATAAAACTCTGTAATACCTTTGTACCTCATCGTTCAGTGCATTATGGCACTTCCGCTATAGGCCATTTACTCTGAAGTCTTATAAACTACAGTTTCCCAACTTGGACGTCCATTAAATTTGCATAAAGATGTACTAATGACTTACATACTCTCTCCGGATGTAGCTAAATTTGAATTAAACTGAAGTACAGTACTCTTCAACAGTGCTTTAGTTGAGTTTTTGTTTACATTCCCGTACAACACTGTGCATTAATAACGTTCCTTCCTTATATTCAATTATTTTTAATATATCCACCTAAAATAGTTCAATGTTAAATCACTTGGAAATTATGGGATTCCTTGCGCTACCAACGGATTCACTAATATATTGTGAGAAGATTATCACTGGTCACTTATTAACAAATCGATTTAGACTACTATCATTCCACTATCACTGTATTTTTTACACTCCATTACAGGATAGGTAACACTATTTGCATTTATGTTTGTAAATGTTGTGTTTAGCTCCATTCACATTCCGCTGAATGCAGCGTCTGTAAACTGACACTAATACAGATTTGACTCATCGAATCTGAAAACCACTTATGTTTGAAGAGATTCAAAAATTTCGACGACAAAGACGTTCATAAGGAACTAATTTCATAGTTTCAACATCTGAGACATCTAGAGTACAAAAGAGATCTGCTTGGTTTACCCAGAAGCCACCTAGTGTAATCTATATGAAGAGACTATCTCATTGTTGCATCAGTTGCACTACGCACAGTGGATAAATATGGCTTCGACGTTTTCGGATCTCTTGAAATGTTTGAGGGCTCCAGATTCCAGGAGTCAAATCTGTGACAGTGTCAGATATCAGATGATGCACTGAGTGGAAGATAAAATAGAGCTAAGCTCAACATTTGCATTTAATCAACCCTTCCCACTAAAGCTTTGTTATATGAGTTTATGTTGTATAGTAGAACTAACATTCTCAATAAGCTTGAAAATAGAAAACTGTAACAAGCATTGTGATTGTTATTTTCAATCGTGCTGTGACTGAATCGCGTGTTTCTCTTGCTTTTAATAGAGCCGTCATTGTCTGCACACAGCCCCTCTGTGCTCAACCCAGACACAGATCATGTTTTGTTTTTCTTTCGATAAACGATCACTGTTCCGCTCCATTGTCACAAATCGGATTGCGTAACAAAAATATACGTGTTGAACGGTGTTCATTGTAGCTGTTTTACTGTTATACGAGTTTCACTCGTACATTTTCAATAATTTCTTTTACTTTACAAACACAATGAAAAATTACTACATAATACATAATACACAATCATCAATTATTTAGGGTATATTTATGACTACTAAATACATCAAAATATCCCTTCCGGTTTAATCGATTAAATGAATGACTATAACTATCAAGCTGAAGAAATATATTAGTTTAAACCGTTTATTTGTACATCAATGATAGTATGAACACTCTAATAGTAAATATGTGTGTTAATATACCCGCTCCACAAATATAAAAATTTATAAAATCCGGTCATATTAAAATTTATTTTCTAAACTCGTTGACTTAATTTAGTTGCAATAAATTAGAATTTTTTAACTTATTCACTTATAGTGAAGCGATGTTATTGTACATTTGTCATAATTGTATTCGGCCGCTATCCCGAAATATTTGGAGATATAAATATGTAGCTACAAGTATTTTGTAAATGACCTGAGAATCTGAAACTTTTTTCCGTTTTTATCTACAATGCCAAATAACTGAGTTGCAACCACTTCTTTACTAAACTTAAAACAGGAGCCAGCTCAAAACCTTAAGAGATATAAAAATATTAAAAAGGAAAATTAGTTAAAATGACTTGATATAGGCCTAATAAAATATTTGTTATTTTATGTTTATGTCGGGTTGAAGGTTTTGTGCATACGTCACCCCACCTTGAATTACTTGAGATTGACATATAAACTTATATAAGCTATATATACATAATATCTCTAAACAAATTTACTGTGCATGTATTCAAAGCAATAATCGTGGTGAAATTCCTTATTACATTGCATAGGCCCGTAGACATTTTGTATTTATACACTTTTGGATTATGGTAGATTTTTTTCTAGTCCATGATTGGAGAGAACGCAAAAACATCCAGCGTATATATACCGTTATGAGAGGCATTAAAATGTGAATTTTACATAAAACTAAATATATTTGTATACGTAATCTTATTGACAGAACAAGAAACGTTTAAGGTATGATATAAGTGAAATGGGTTCTTTTAAGTAATTTAAACTAATTTTAAATCTACGTTTTTCTTGACTGATTTAGCAACCCACTATAAGAAATGGTATTCCAATTTTGTTAGTAGTTTTTATTTATATAAGGCAGTTCAAGCAGAAGGCAGTGAAGTGGATCAGTCAGATACACCCCTTTTCATCCAATATTATCTACAGCTCAGATCAACCTTGTCTTTGTACCATGCGACCTATGCCCCGCCTCGCACCTTTGACCATTTAAGGAAGTCTTGTTTAGAGGAAGCGTCAGATTAGGCTTGGTGACTAAAGGTTCCGATAGATTTTTTCACCTTTTAACAATTTATTTGCTCAAAAATCAAGATTTTGTATTTACACAGTGAAACTGCAATACTCCGAAAAACGTACTCGTAATAAGTTATTCCCAGGGTTAAAACAAACCAAACAGTTCGTAGAAAGCATATCCTAAAATAGCTAGAAAGTTTTAATTTCGAAAATATACTAATAAGAAGTCATAATTTAAAAATATATATTCCTTTCAACAAAATTCAAAATGACGACTTGTCAAAATCTTTGATGTTGAATTCCTACAAGCTTTACCTTGTATTTATTTTCATAATCACAACAATTTATAAATTGTATTCTAAAACTAACGAAAGCTCATTAAAGTTTACAAAATGTTGAAAAACTTACAAATTCCAGACTAAAAAAAAAACACAACAGTCACAACTTTCATATTTTTGAAAGCATATTACGATGCATTGTAGGACATTAGGAATTTTAAGACACTTATGTCCTTCTTGAGAAGAAAACCTCCTGAAGTGTTTTGTTAAATTTCATTTTTACCCCGTATACATATTCATTTTTTAACTAGTTTTATTATTACACTATAATTTTGTTTAAGTTTATATTAAAATCAAGAAATTAAAAAAAGCTTTGAACCTTTAATTAAGGATGATTTTACTTTTAAAATTAGGAAATCGTTGATAGAAGTTTCCATAATCTAAAGTATATGAAAGATCACTACAAAATAACATGTTCCAGGAATATATAGGGATACTTTTCGTGTTTGGTTAAACCGAGCGGTTCCTACTTGTAAGCGAAGGAAATATTTTTTGCTAGATTACTAACAATATTTGTGTGTAACTTCTCTCATGAAATGTTTAGAAACTTTTAAAAAGCTACATATAGTAATAAGATTCGATTGGGCCTTCTTAAAGTGTTATCGTTGAATTTATATTTTTCTGTCCCCCCTTGCAATTACTTTTGATGGAAAGGTCCTATTGGCTTTGAAATTTGGTTTAGAATGATCCTCTTAGTCCAGAAAAAATTAACTGGGAAATATACTCATTTTGGGATCATAATGAAAAATTAAAAAGTACAATTATAAACTTTCTTTATTGGTTTTATAAACATTATATATATTGAAAGCTAGAGAATCACCCAGTAAACAAACTTGTAACTGAGTTTAACCATATAACATTTTATCATATGACATTGTAATTCGTGTAATGAAGAAGATACTTTGTTGCATTATTATTAAGACTCTCATTATATTTTATCGGGTCCTTCGATTTTCCATTTTATCAAGTTATTCTGTTTCTGGTTGATGTGGAATTGTGCAACCAAAGAAGCATCCACCTTGTTTCGTTGCCGCATGATTGAGATCTTTAATAACAGTAATTATACTATGTCGGTGCTCTCAGTTATTGTCAATCAGCGTTAATTGATATTCTTGTAGAAAGTAAGAATTAAGTACTTAATTAATTAAGTACCAACACTATTATTTCATTCTTATCTAACAGCGAAGTTCTACGGTTTAGTCTTCTGCAGACCACCGGGAGTGTGTGTTGTACAACCAGTAAGTGTTAGCTTCTACCAGGTTCTGTAAAGTTTAATATAATTACCATCATATGAAATTTCAACAACTAGTATATAGCCTACAGGGTGTTCAGAAAAATATGTCACACACTTCTTTGGCTGATAGTACTCATAATTTCAAACAAAAAAATGTCAAATAAAATAAACAAAGTATAGTTAAAGAAATATGTCGGTTGACTGCCTGTCAGCATTTTGTATTTTTATAAGAAAATTATTATCTCCCAGAACTAGTAAAGCTACAGATACGAAACGTTGTACATTTTGACAGTTTTGAGGCATGAGCTGTTTTAACATGATTGCTGATCCTGGCTTGTACAAGAGTACTTAGCTATCGTACTCGCTTATTCTGCGACGGATTTTGATAAAAAAAACGTATTCTTGGTATTGTAATAAAAATATCTAAATAGCTGGTGTCTTGAAAATTTGTTTATAGCTATACGTATTTTTTTGTTATTGTACTTTAAAACATTTTCAACAGGTACCATTTTATTAATATTAGAGCAAATAACAGAATTATTTGATCAGTGTTCCTCCTATTTGTTATAAAATATGTACAAAATGTGTTATCAATAGCTTTACTAGTTTTAGATATAATATTTTTGTATAATTGTTTAAACACTAAAAGGCAGTTAGCTGTTAAACGATGCATTTCTCGGCATGTATTTAGAGCACATTTTATGTTTCAAATCAAGAGTATTATCAGCCACAGAAGGTTTTGACGCCATTTTCTGAAAAAATCTGTACTTACATAATTTATATTTACTTTATTATACTTCAAATTGTGTAAGCGCCATTTCATACGCTGTGCATCATGTCAGAGACTCTTAAAGCAACTAAATATTAATAGCGATGATCAATTCTCCCTTAGTGGAGCCATACCCTCGACCCATGTCCGGGAGTTGGTAGGTCGTGAAGGGCTGTCTCACTTCCCCTTTTCAATTAGTAGCCTTTCGTGATATAATCAGTAGCCATTGGAACGTTCCCTCTTCCCACAATTCATGTACTAATACGTGATTGTTGATACAGTTCAAGAAGGAAATACAAAATGCTATAACATACTTTCATGATATAATCAGTAGCCATTGGAACGTTCCCTCTTCCCACAATTCATGTACTAATACGTGATTGTTGATACAGTTCAAGAAGGAAATACAAAATGCTATAACATACTTTCGTGATATAATCAGTAGCCATTGGAATTTCCCCTCTTCCCACAATTCATGTACTAATACGTGATTGTTGATACAGTTCAAGAAGGAAATACAAAATGCTATAACATACTTTCGTGATATAATCAGTAGCCATTGGAACGTTCCCTCTTCCCACAATTCATGTACTAATACGTGATTGTTGATACAGTTCAAGAAGGAAATACAAAATGCTATAACATACTTTCATGATATAATCAGTAGCGATTAGAAAGATCGCTCTTCTCACAATTCAGATACAAAAACGTGATTGTTGATAAATTTAGGAGAGACATACAACATGCTATAATATAATTTCACTATGCAATCAGTAGCCATTAGAAAGTTCCGTTTCGTTATCTCACAATTCAGGTACAAAAACGTGATTGCTGATACCGTTAAAGAGGGAAATACAATATGATATGAGATACTTTCACGATACAATCAGTAGCCATTAGAACGTTCCGTTTCGTCATCTCACAATATTCAGGTATAAAAAGTGATTGGTGATACCGTTGAAGAGGGAAATATAATACGCTATAAGATACTTTCACGATACAATCAGTAGCCATTAGAACGTTCCGTGTCGTCATCTCACAATATTTCAGGTACAAAAACGTGATTGCTGATACTGTTCAAGAGGGAAATACAACATGCTATAATATAATTTCACTATGCAATCAGTAGCCATTAGAAAGTTCCGTTTCGTTATCTCACAATTCAGGTATAAAAAGTGATTGGTGATACCGTTGAAGAGGGAAATATAATACGCTATAAGATACTTTCACGATACAATCAGTAGCCATTAGAACGTTCCGTGTCGTCATCTCACAATTCAGGTACAAAAACGTGATTGCTGATACTGTTCAAGAGGGAAATACAACATGCTAGTTTGTTCCGGACAAAATTGCAAAATGGATTGGATGGAAATGGAACTTCATAGCTCATCTGAGAGAAGACTCTTATAGCAACTAAATATTAATTGAGATGATATATTTTCCCTTTGTGGATCCAAACCCTCCACCCATGTCCGGGAGTTGGTAAGCCCTGAAGGGCTGTTCTCACTTCCCCTTTTCAATTAGTAGCCTTTCACAATACAATCAGTAGCCATTGGAACGTTCCCTCGTCTCACAATTCAGGTACAAAAACCTGATTGCTGATGCAGTCAGACGGAAATACAACGTGCATTTGATTCTTTCCGGTGGCCTTTCAGTGACCCAACCCAGTGCCTTGAATGATGTACTCTCATATTTATTACGCAACTCAAAATCATTCAGCACAAAATCATGTGCACTATCTTATTGTTGTTTTACTAAGATTATATTTTCTCTTTGTTCTTTATGTAGTAAGAAGATATAATAATCATTGAACATCCTCTCAGAAAAGTCCTGCTCTCCGTCAATAAAACTCATCTAACTCACTCACTTACTTACCTGATTTACTATCAGAATTAAAATATTATTATTTATGTACTTATTGAGGAAATTGTAATATTTGTAAAAAAATTAGACTTAATTTTCTTACTTAGAACAGTTGGCTTTATTAAATGAGCTCAATTTTGCATCCGTAAGCTCGATTTATATTATGCATAAAATCATAAATGTTAAGTTTCTGTTCATACTAGATATAAAAATCTAATTTTTTACATTTATGTTACACCTAAGGCACACGTACACCTAACAATTATATATTTGAAATTTAAAAAAATCACATGCCTCTTCTAAGATATTTTCAAATACTCTTCTTTGTTGTTTTTAATATTCACATTGGACAATAAATAAAAAACTACAGATATTTATATTTTATGAGGAAACCTTGTATGATTAGTAATATGTATTGAATTAAAAATGTAATTAACTACAACATTTGCAGTAATTAAGCACATTAGTTAATAATGTTATGATGCTAATAATATACTTGGTTTATATCAATAAAAAATTAACTCTGACGTAAATAGGTCGACAAATATTAATAATGCATGCGGGTTGTTTCAGAGCGGTGAATTCAAGTAGGGAAGCAATACAAACCTACAGCCCTTTCCGTATAAATTATTCATTTGATACACGATTCTTTCAGGAAAAGGCGAGCCTTTTACAAAGAATGTTTAACATTCGTATACACTTTTTAGGCTAAATCCGGTATGAGAAATGATATAAGGCAAACTTTATAGTATCCCGTAACTGAAATGAGGACTAATCTTGGCTTATACAGTACTTTTGGAGTTTTAAGTTTCAAGATTTTAGTTTGGTAATTTTCAGCAAATGTCATTCTGGTTCCTTTACAACAAAACTAGTGTATAGTAATGTACAGGGTGGGCCATAAGTCAGATGTCAAAAATGCATTTGGTGCAATAATATACCAAACAATCGAAAATACAAATACATTTATTTTACTATGTAGTACAAATACAATTTATTAATACAGGAAAACATGTAGTATTCAATGAACCTACAAAAGATGCTCAAAGTGGTCTCCATGCTGTTCTAAGCAAAGATTGCATCTTTTTAACACAGATTTACAAATTTTGTCGCAAATGTTCCTGGACTGTAAGTTTTCAAATTCTGATTGGATTCGTTCCTTCAAATGTTCAACATTAAATTTAATTTGCGAATACCATGTCGAGATGGAGGCTGGATATTTGGAAAACGTTCCACAAACAAATCACAAACATCACTATAATTATGATCATGTTTCCACCATGTTTGCAAAACAAACACACGCTGTTCTGTTGTTAATTTCCTATTCATACTTTCTCAGATATCGACAATAAACAAACATAACCTCAAACTGCTAGTGTTTGACTTAGTCAAGTTCACAACTACTACGCTAGGAAAAACAAAGTCTAAGGATTGCTAGTGACAACTGACTTATGGCCCACCCCGTATATTCTAAATATATTTGATCTCTAAGCGTTGTCAAAGCTTAATTTTAATTTTTCTCAACAGTAATATAATTGAAGTTTAACCTTGTAAAGAAGAAGTGTCGGTGATATAAAATGGGAGTTTTGGTGCTAATTATAAACAGAACGTTTTTTTAGGCACAAACTAAAATTTGATTATTAATTCTGATGATAATTTGTATTAAATACTAGGTGGTATTTACTGCACTAATTTACTGCAGATTTACATGCCCTGTAAGGACACACTAAACACGTAATTTCATAGGCCTATATAAATCCTGTCTATTGTAATACATTCTATCTTCATATAGATAGATAACAGTCTCCATGTTAATCAATTATTTAACTTCCTACAAAGTTCCAACTTGCAAATGATAGAATATTTAGGTTTAAAATTTACGTCATTTGTAGCAGCACTGAATTTAGTTTTTATAGCTCAAATGAACTAGATCAAACTGAAATACGATAACATATGGTATTTGGTCGACTATTTCCTAAGACTCGTCGCCATTTAAACAATCATTGTCCCTTTTCTATGCTGGATAATCTATAATCCAACATAGAAAACCTGTCCATTTCTTTGCCTGTTATAATAGCAGGCAAAGAAATTACGTCATTGTCTCAGACAGATTCAAACTTTTACTCCCTCAAAATTCTCTACCATACTATATAGACCCAAACTATATAACTCTCTACTAATTCAATTTGAATCAATCAATAGTATTAAATGTTTAAAAACTCGTTTAAGAGCCTACTTGTTCGAAAGAGCATTCTACATCATATAAGAGGCCATTGAATAGCGATGTATGAGGCCGACAGGCTTAGTTCTAGGTTTAATGTAGAATGCAACTACTTTTGTGTAGTAATACAATATTTCAATGTATTATTACTAAAATAATATGTCTTGTAGCTTGATAAAATGTCTTAAGTTGGTATGACATGCACAGAACACGAAGTCATGTCGTGTCAAATAAACGACTATGACTATGACTAATCATTTGAGGCCATTGGGGCGGAGTCCATAACCATTTCCTACTGTTCAGCTTTGATATAATACGATGGAGACCTATGGTAATTTGACAACGTGAATATGCATATTTAACTGAAATATTACTTCAGATTACAAAGTGTTTTCGTGCGAAATCTCAATCGCGCTTAGTAGTTTTTATCTGATAGTTGCACGAACACTTAAACCATATAGTGCTTGTAATGGATTCGGATAATTCACATACTAAAAAGCACTCCTGCTACTTCTCAAAGTCACCTGGCTGACTATTCTCGTTTATACTTTGAGTTTGAAAGAAGTATAAATCATTACCTTGCTGTTAACCTTGTG
Organism: Homalodisca vitripennis; assembly: GCF_021130785.1. Classification (NCBI taxonomy): domain Eukaryota; kingdom Metazoa; phylum Arthropoda; class Insecta; order Hemiptera; family Cicadellidae; genus Homalodisca; species Homalodisca vitripennis. The sequence continues at coordinate 66,143,103 of NC_060213.1, forward strand.
CAAAGGAGTGTCTTATACTCCGCGCTATCCTCCTCCGATTTCAATGATTATCGGCCTATTAATATAAGTTAATAATGGATTAATAACGTAATCGTATGATAGCTGCTTTTGATAATTTACTCAGTCCTCCAAAATTTATAATCCGTATGTGGTGCATTATTTTGTTTACACTTACCTGAGATCACAGCCTCGGAGATATTGCATTGTACACTTGCTGTGTCACAATCTCAAGGGGTTTTGTGACATAGTGAAATTGGTTGTGTCACTTATACTTTCATATAAACATTATTTCTAAAAATTGCTATGTATGTTTAAACCAGACATACCAATTTGAGTTTCTATTATTAATTTTTATTATTTCATACGTTTCTAACTAACGAGTAATACGATATCTTCCCTCTTGTTCTGTCTAGTGGATTGAGGAACTTAAATAGAATCCTTTGAGTGATGATCAATAGACTAGTTTAAGTTTATTTGGCAACAACTGCCCTGGACGTCTGTACTACTAGATTATCTGGTATGACATAAAGGAACACAAAATACCTGTAAATATATACTTTTTCAATAACAAATTAGTGGCGGTGTACATTGTGTATTTACTAAAGTTAACCAGCAGCCATCCGCCTTTAACAAGTAGAATCATACTAATATTCCAACACGAATGTTATTTGTACTCATTTTTTTCCAGATACGCGATTCAAGTAACGAACGTTGTTACGTTCGTTATTGATACGATCGTTGTTAGGGAGCTATCTAAAAAACAAAAATTAGTATAACAAACATTGTCCACAGTTTGTTATTTTGTATTCATTAATGGAGTCTCCATATTGATTTAGCGTGGATTTGGTCGTTCATTGTTTGTGTATTGAAGTAAAAATCTGTCCGTCTGCCTGATTGTTTGTCCGCAGGATAGTTCGAAAAAATGGATCTTTAGACTTACATAAAATGTACATGAAGCTTCATATCTACATAGGCAACATTGAGTTCGATGATTATGGAATTTGACTGAAGATCTGGATTCAGCGCACTCTTGCGTTGCAGTATCCTCCATAGCATCGAAAGTGTTATTATTTATGAAACTTAACTTAAAAAATGTGTATCATGTGGCAAGATATCTAGAGAAAGATTTAATCTGTATATTACATTTTGCATAATTCATTACTTATTCATACTCAAAAATGAATTCTATGATGGTGCATATCCGATCAATAAATTTCGAATCATTCAGTAAGCTGATTCAATTTATCTTTTGTTTGCTGGGGGGATGTAAAAACTTTTTCTCTATGATTGTCTGTCTCTATGTCGATGGATACGCAGGACATATCGAAAATGAAATGAGCTATAGATTTGAAATTCTACATGCAAACTCAGCGAAACCTGTTAAGCTACGCGTGGTGTGGTGTACCTTGTTTATTTTATATTTGTTATAACTTAATATAATATTTAACTAGAATCTGCTAGCACAATCACTACAACCACTTTCCGAAAATCTACAATACAGATAGCGTAGCTTTAGATCAAAATCTCCAAATTTAGATGGAAGACCTTTTTATCACCTGGGACCGATATGAAATATTTTAGAAGGTCTTTTGAAAACAAAATATACATAAGTATATACATGTCTTTATATATATATATATATATATATATATATATATACATATATATATATACATACATTCATAAGTTTTCTTAAATCATAACACAATTTTTTTACTTATTACTTACTTTACCCATTGAATTTTATTGCACGCACAGGACATACGGAGATATAGCCTGTCTTGAAAAAACATTATTGAAAAAAAAACAACATAAAAAGGAACATAATTAAATAATAAATGGTGTTATTAATTCCGACTGTTAGCTCGTTTAAATTTTAAAATTCACACTGAGTAGAATGAAAAGTCTAAACATGACCATTTACGAAATGTCGTTTTAAAATGCACAGTGAAGTAATATTTACCTAAAGCAGTGTTTTGCATAGGACTCTAAAGTGTCACGTCTTGTAAAATCTCGACTGAAGTTCAAAACGCTGCAGAATGTTAAGAAAGTAAACACGTCCGGATTTTGTAGACAGAAAGACGTACGCTCAGTTAGGCAGAGCGTGGGGCGGAGAGGGTGTTTCTAAGATAAACGTAGAAGCTTGTAAACCAGGGACATGTGGTATATAATGCAGCAGGCATTACATACTTCAACCCTCACTCTCTCTTCTTTACTGAGTCTGTCTGGGTGTTGGTTTAATTCGGTTTATGTTCCAGGGATTTTTAAAGTATGAGAACATCTCAAAGCGGCCTTAGATGCACTGTTAATGGATTGTTTTTATAATAAAGTTATTCTATGATATTTTATGTTCAATATAAGTAAACTTTGTTGTCTTTGTTCTGATATATTGTTTGTATATATTCATCTATTGCCATTATATTATATAAGTCTAAGATGTGTGTGTGTGTGTGAGTGTGTGTGTGTGCGTGCGTGCGTGCGTGTGTGTAACTATTGCTTTATTACATACTTATTGCTTTGTTCACGTTGTGATACTTTATTTTTATTGTTGCTAATTTATAAATATGTACTGCCTTGATACCATATATCTAGTATTATTAGTTTAGAGCATGTTTATTACTATTCTACTCAATTTAAATTTAATATTTTCATTTCTCACTTTATTTTTGACTAATATACTAGTATATATTTATGTATTTGTTACCACGCTCTTCGTTTTGCTTATTCCTAAGTAGTTACTATCATTGCTATAGTAATTTTAATGCTATTGCTTCAATGTATGTTATTATTGTGTTCATTTATTTTATCGCTGTGCTTCTTATTGATTTTGCACTAACACTAACAACTTTTATTCACTTGCATGTTTTCGGTTAATCAAAAAACACTTTTTTATTTTTACTTTGTCTACATTTTTTTATTAAATGAAATACCCGTTTAGATAATAGGCTGAACTTACGTGAAGCCTATCACTCGTAGGGCTGGAGAAATTTCATATCTCTCTGTCTGTCTATCTGTTAGTATGTCCACACCTTGTCTGTAAAACGAACAGAACCATAGACCAAGACCTGCAGTCTAATAGCAATGGGTTTTAGTTGATTTGTAGCAAATATTTTTACATTGATGTGAATGGTAACCTTGATAGATATAAATATATCAACCATTGATAGACCATAATAGATGGATTTACAAAGAAACTCAATAAATTTATAATATTCAAACATGTGGCATATAAACACATATAGTCTAACTAACCCAAGACATAAAACATAATTTTATAGTGACTTGGTGTGTATACGTTTATTGTTTAATACTCATATGAAACTCAATTTAAGAGATATATCAGATATATCGAGATAGACTTCATATATAGACTTTAAATTTTGCATGAACTTTTGAATTTCTACAAGAATGTGTTCTATGATACGTCATTTTATGTCCACTTGTTTTCTGATAATTAACTGTCCACTGCACATATCAAAAATGTAATGCATTTCAGATTTTAAATGTTGCGTTCCACCTAAGCGAAGCCTTTCCCTCGAGGGGCTTTAAAATTTCATTTCTCTATGTCTGTTCGCATGATATCTCGAAAATGAACTGACACATGGAGTTTAAATTATGCATGAAGCTTCATTTCTAAACAAGAAACACTGAGTTAGATGATGGTCCATAAGATTTGGCTGAGCGTTGACGCTCGGTTGGGTAGTCTTATGGGTAACCATTATGATAATACTACATATCTGTAGGAAAGGAAATGTGTTGAAAACATTAGAGGAATATGAAATATGTAATAAATTTAACCAAAAAGGCGCAAAAGGTTACATTTAGAATTAAAAAGTATTTTTTTTTTTTTTTCAAATTTATTTTGGGATAATACTAATATCTTTTTGATTTACTGAATTTTTTAAAAATTCATAAAAATCAATATTTACTTTTTTAAGAGTCTTGTATTAAAATGAATGTCAGTTGAGATAGTAATAAATGGATAAATTACATTGTTTTCATTCTCGTATTCGTATATTCTTATAATCTATGAGTTATTTTTATTGAAGTCTGTAAAAACCCCTACTATCAAGTTACTATTCACAAGACCTTTACAGAAATGACCTTGGAGGAAGGCAGTGGTTTGCAGGCAATTACGGAGAAGCGCCTGAACAAGCAGTAATGTATACCTTGTACACCTCGAGCAAACCACCTCAGACGCCATTAGGGTAGCAGCAAGCCATTACTTTTACTTGTCAGTGACGTCATCCCCGAGAGACTTTTCATGACCTGATTTTTCACAGGTTTCATGTTTCATTTATTGCTAGCACAAATATTAAACGTTAAGCTGGTTTTATGCACAATAATACTAAATTTACTTTAAAATTTTGTAGGAAAAGTACTGATAGATTCACACATTACAGCTTTCGATTAATAACTAATAAGCCCAATATAGCGGCATTTAAAAATAAAAAGACATACATTTAATAAATAAAAAGTTTTGAAATGCAGATAACATGTTGTAAGCGGTTTTTGAAACGGTTTTCGAAATACTGATTAAATTATATCACATAAGAATTTACAAAGAATACAAAAATAGAAGTTACAAAATTAATTGATTTATAAATATTTCCGCTGCGTCCATTAGCCAACGTTTCGTCCCGATATGGCGGAAGTTCAAACTTTTAAAAGTTCACAACTCCATTATTTAAGGGCCCAGGGAATTACTGTTTTTGTACAAATGAAGTTGGATTTCTATATTAATGAAATAAATCATATTAGTATTTAAGTTATCACAAATTTTACCTACTTCTTCGGACTGAGCCGAAAGTATTGTAAAACTTCCTATATTTATTAAGCGAAAAGGTCGTAAATTTACTAACACATAATTCTTTATATTATTATAACACAGCTCTCACGCCACGTTCATTTTATTCATATTACGAATGTTTAAACACTTTTGGTATCTAATTTATTACCAACCAATTGGAAAAAGAATAAGTCAAATTAATGTTGGTAGTAAATAAATGACAGTAAATATTCAGGAAAATGATTATTTATTCATTAGTTTCTGTATTTTATTTTATGGTGTATATAATAGGTTTATGTCCTTAATGACTAAGTTTTGCAGTTAATATTCAAATAAAAATAATTCATACTGTTCAGTATTAAAGTTATTTCACAATGTTACTTCAGATTCATAAATAGTTTTATTCAATAATTAAATGTCTTTCGCGTTACTACATTCAAGATTATAGAATACTAGTGGATCTGTAGCATTGTAATTGAGATACCCTATCCTAGGACGATAGTGAAACTGTTAATGGTATTTAGAATGTCAACAATGGTTATGTATTAAAATCACACTTAAAGTCAAACCATTATTTGTTTTAAATGAATATACAAGAGACATGAATGTGTAAAGCAACGCTAATGAATATTAAAATGACGCTTATAAAGATGTTTATTTTCTTTATTTAAGTGAAGGTGAAATTTTGTAGCAGGCAAGGGCTGAGAAATAATTTGCAGAGAAACACCTTATTTCTCTTGAAATCAATAGAGAAATTTCCCATTAAAAGAAATTTGTCGTCAGTTGCGCCAGTTTTGGTGTTGGTCGAAATGGGAACGTATCGAAGGCTTAAAAATATCAAACTTAATTTCCTTTATCATATTCTTTAGGTACATTGGAACCACCACACATCATAGACGTAAACAAAAATCAGCATCAGCCAACCCGTATTTGGAGAACGTCTTTTAGGCTGAAATTGGAGCTCTTTAATCTCTTCATCCCATTGTCTGACGGTGTTACATTTATTTTATGCATGATGGTTGGCTTAAGTGTATCAAGTTTAAATATATACCGTTTAACTATTCCTTACTGTCCCATTTTAATCCCCGCCTAAGCTTTCGCAGGTGACTTTATTTGGGGGGGGGGGGATTTATCTTTCGATTTACCGAATAATCCATGTTTGTGATCGGAGATCCTTTGAAATTACACTTTTAGAAATATGCCTTTAAGATCCATACAGCTTAGAAGTCATTAGTGCAGTCGAAAATGGACGTTCCCATAAAGAGAAATTTACACGTATTAAACTATTTAAATTTAAGAAACACAAATTGCTCCATAAATACATACGGAATTTCAAATACTGTACTATGCATTTACATTTAAATTTTATTTTTCGACCTTGATATCGCATATTTTCTATTAATTTTCATATATTTCATACCTAAAGTGTTAGTGCATCAGTGTTTATAATTTAATTTCAAACCTTACAGTTTATTACGGTTTACGTTTTTAAATAAAATAGTATTTCTAGTAGAACTGATGTTAAATAATCTGTTAGAATTATGTAGCTTAGCTTGCAAAGAATAAAATATTTTATTGACTATCATAGCACTTTGATTAGTCACGTTGTTGACAATACAAACAGACCCAAGTTGTTGGTAAAACAAGGGAAGTCAGAGAACAGTTCAGGTCATATTAATAATGTATGAGGGTTGTCCTATTGAAGGCGCAAGCGGCGAGTTCAAACAATCAAGCAACGCTGAGTTCCATCCTACTTACAAAATACTTTTTCCCTGACAGTAATCTTTTTAGTTACGATAATATTTGTTGTTGTCCTATTTTTTAGACACTATTCAAATATTGAATTTTACGGATTTAATACACGATCTCTTTTTTAAAGAGATTCTTATCTACGTTTAGGGGTTTATTTTTCTCTCAAAATTTGCACAATGGAATGAATATAAAGTATTTTTCAGGATGAACATTTCTGGGAAACCTCAAGGAGGATAACCTCATTAGAATGCGGCAACACGTGCTATGAAAATGAGGATATTGTAGACAGTCAACATACGCTCGGTTGGGGGTGAAGAGGGGGAGGAATACATAAACGTCAGAAACGTGTTAAGTCTTTTGTATAATGGAATACACATTACAAGCTGTTCTTTCGTCTTATTAATTCCGTACCTGTAGTATATGACTAGTATTTGTCTAGGCCAAATGTTGCTTTATGAATAAGAAAGAAATATTTGTTTAATTAAATCGAGAACAAGAAATCTTACTATTTAAAACTAAACACAGCAATTTAAAAGGCACCAGAATTATAAAGACACTATAATATGGTTTTCGAAGTATTCCACTCTATAATTTAAATTCTTTGAACAAACTATTTTAGTATACTGCTCTTACTAAAGTAAGAATGAGGGGTGGTGCCTCGGAAGTCAGCCGTTTACCCGTTCAAACGCAAATCGAAAGTAAATACGGAGTTTTTCAAATACTGGTTTCCAAATTACACGCCCAAGACAATGATTTTAAGAGGCCTATAACGAGGCCAATGCCGAAGTTCAAAACCGCCGGTCAAGAATAAAGGCAATGTATAACAACTTTCATCCATATAATTCTATACATCCACACTCAAAAAAAGTTAATAACATAGATGCATAAAATTTGTTCTTAATCGGATGACAATTTTTCGAGTTGTCAGTGTTGTAGTTTGGTTGAAAAGTGAACTCTTCAGTTGTTATAGATATAAATAATATATAATATATAATAGAGGTGTTTGTTTGTAAATACATTTCTGCATAAAACACAAAAACAAGCAGGCTTAATTTTAATGTAAATCTTGTTATTTTAGCTCTACTAGTTACTTTGCAGTTTTCTTTCAAACTCGGTTATCTAAAGTTTTTGATCCGATAGTAAACGGCATAGGAAAATTCCACCGGATCTATAATGTGAGAATTAAAAACAACACACCAAATTGTTCGAGCAAATTATGTAGTTCAAACAAAATACTAAATTGTGATTTATCATTCAGATACGGACTTAAGAGTTGTATACTATGTTTTCAACTCTAGACTAGGCAGAATAGTTGGTGGTTTTAAGGATAACTATGAAAACTCACTTTATAAATGTGAAATTGTAAGTCTATGTAAAACTTTGATAATATATGCATCAATACTAGTTTCACCGATTCACTTAATCATTGATCAATGTGTCATTGATCTCCAAAGCGATAATGCCTGTTAAGCTAGGATTGCCCGTCGCGCGTCGCGTCGTGCACAAGCTGGATTGCACAGAATTCCAAATTCATAATGGCTGATAATGTTTGTATCTATTTTTTATTTTATTTTTCATGCAAGAATCACAGATATTCATTTAATAAAATGTGGGATTTAATATTTCATAACATAAATTGTACTATTTTGTTTATTTATTTGCAAATTTTTAAATTTACGACGTTTATTCGTTCATTCAGAGTTTTTAACCCAAATTAAATGCTACTCCTTAAATGTTACCCAATGTTTTCTTCAAACCAATGTAAACTCTATGTCTTTTCAAATTGTATTCTATTACACCTTCTATATTATTAGCAGATTAAATATGATAATATATTTGTTTTGTTTAAGAAAATGCATTAATGTGTATAGTACTGCAATAAAACATTTTACTGGTCTCATTTAAAGTCATCGAGTCTCTGTAGTCTCTGTAGAGTCATGTAGTTTTCTGTTGTGGTCTATAAATAAACTGTAATTACTGTTATATATTTTTTAAATAAAATTGTATTGTTATTGGTTGGTTGTGTGTGGTTAATAATGTTTTATACTCCGTATTGTTTTAGTAAATAATAATTAGAAAAATATTTATATGCTTGGGGTCCTCACGGCAATCTGAAATCTGTGAATTGTTTCATATGTTACATTTCCTATAAAGCACTAAAACAATAATATGACACAAATCTGTTCAGCAGTTGTGAGTATAGGGGTTCCTGTATGTCCACGTTCATTTCTTTCCCTTATTATTTATACGCTTTCTCTGTAGTTTCCCTTTGTGTAGATGGCAATGCGTAAAAAGTAGTCATTTCACAGAGTCATATGTATGATGTACAAGTACACAGAATCTGTAAAGCTTTTGAAGCTAGAGCACTCATCATCTTCGGGACAATGAATCCCCCAACAAATCAATAGGACACTCACTCTTTTCGCGATTTGGATGAGCGAAAAGGATTTGTAGGGGATTGGGGCTGAATTTTTTAACTGGCAATCAGGCATGCAGAGCCACGAGAGGGAGGGCTGATCAAATTGAAAGCGGACTGTCAGCAGGGGGCAGCGGCGGCGAGGGCGCCACCCTCCTGGCGTGATTTACAGAACACGGGGCTGAAGACGCCTTGTAACAGAGGCCTGGGGACAGGGTGGGTGGAGTCTTATCTGGATCCACTGAGCGATCATGTGTGGTGGAAAACTTCACAACATCGGGAAGGGATGAGAATGCTTTATCACTCATGGTAGTGATGGGACAAATGCCTCTGAATTTTTTTCTTCGCAAGTAAACTTACGTTATCTCTGTCTAAAGTGTTAAACGTTGTAGTACCTTTCAGTCGATTAATAACCAAAATTAAAGTTATAAATAGGTTGTCACATAATAATCAGGTGAAAGTTTTCGGCTTCTAAAAATTAGTATTCCGCTATTCTTCCACCACTACATTGCAAAGTTTTAAAATAAATACAGTACTGGACAAATGCAGACCAATCAATTCAGTGTGTTTTGAGAAAGTTCCTACTTATTTGTTGTAATTTAATTTGTATTATTTACAGAAAAAACATAATTGAATTTTAATAGTAGTTTTTCTCTTTGACACATTATGTTTCTTTGAAATTTTAAGAGTATCTAACTTGTCTAGTACTACGCTATTATATTTAATTATCAATATTTATTTCAACCACCATAAAAAACCACTTGTGGTCATCAGCTAGATGAACAATGAGCTCTGAGATGAGACTCCAAAGTTTCGTTGTAGAATAATTAGCCTGTAATCAGTTGCATTATGTAAGTGGCTGTCGGAATTTCGTCCCTATCCGCTTTGAATAACTACAACTAGTTCAATAAAACTAAGTTCTGGAGACAATGGTCTCAATTTCAAACCACGTATAAACTTAGTGAACTAATTTAGGAAACTGACTAATCCGATGATTTGCTATCGCGAAATTAAAATGTATATAATTAGATCTGACAATGGAATCTTACCATTATCTGATAAAATTATAGAATTCATCTGATATTATATTATCTGACCTTCGAATTAGACCGTCTTATTTTATTTTATGACATCAGAACTGATTATGTAATCTTATCAGCATCTGATACCATTAGAACTCGTCTTATATTATATTATGTAAACTTTGGATCTGTCTATTATCTTTGATAGACATTTCTGCGGAAATTTTGTTCCAAGTATTCGAAGATAAATTATCTTTGTTTGGATAGTATTAATTTCTGTTAACTGTATGTATAGTATTTATTTAGTAATGAGTTTAAAGTCATTCCTCTACGACAAGAGATCATTTTGAAGACATTCACTTTTAACAGAGTTGTATTTACTTTTTGAGAACTCGACGATCCATGTTGTTAAGTACCGTGACATGTTTTAGGAATATATTATCAGTATAGGCTTCATAATATAATTTTAAAAATTATCAAAAATTATTCCTAAATTTTTAAATTATTTTTCAACTAACTTTGTAGAATGTTTTTTTATTTAGTACTTTTTCTGAAATACTTGTTCGAACTGTCAACTGAAATAATTGAATTCAAACAATAAATATCTTCTTTTGTATCGGGAATAGTGGTTGTGGAATTCAGCCAAATGCAACATGGCATTTAAAAAGGTATTACATTATTTAACAGCAGAAGATTTACTTTTATAAAGTTATACTGATGAAGAAATCTTTATTTTCAAATTTAAAATAGGAATTAATTCAACAATAGGAATTTAACAATAGAATTAATTATTTAGAAAAGGTTTAACCCTTTCACTTAGAATTCGACTTGTTTAATATAATTATTAATCAAGTAACTTATAAATCATCACCACGCTTCCAAGTCAACTTGGACTGCGTTTTAATCAATTACGCTGTTACAAAAAGAATTTCAATCAGCAAATCGTGTGCCGGTAGTGTGGGAGGGTTTCTGATAAGTACAGGAGATTCAGTCACCAAGTGTTTGTCTCACTTTAGAAGAACAAAGGAGAACAAAGTGCATTTCTTTGTTCGGAGACTGTTCGGGATACGACTGATAGATCGTTCCAGCCCCTCCCTGTCCTGTCGCTAACTGATATTAAGGGGGAGCTTCTTGCAGAGCGAAGCCACGAGTAAAAGTTCTTTTATCTCAGTAGTTTCACGTGTAAAACTACTACGTGTATTTCTGTTTTCTATAATGTCTGAAGTCTTAGTTCAATGTGATACTTCAAAAAACTTATTACTTATTTTCGAAAATTATTACTGTTCCATTATTACATTTTTCGCAAAATACGTGCTTGCATTTAAAACTAGTTAAACAAAAATGCAGGGTTTTCGGCCATTGGTTTGCATATTCTTACTTAGTTCAAGTTTTAATCCATTTGTACACATTTTTACAGCTTTTGTAAATGGATATGAGAAATGCTAGTTTATAATATATTGTAATTATAACTACTTTGCAACTTTGATATATTATCTACCCTATGACGTTTAACTTTTTTGTCCGAATACTTTAAAATTTACAAATATTAATTTTACATATAATTGATATATTATTAATTATTAAACGCGCTAAACTTTTTATAATGCTAATGTTTTTGATATAATACTATAAATTAAATTATGGGATCGTATAAGTTTAATCTCATATATTACAGATATCTAAATTTTGATTAAAATTTAATAATACTTAATTTAATGGCTAATAGTTTCATTTAACCCTTAAGATAAATTATTTATGCATCTAAGAAAGTTTTACAATTATTATAAAGTACCACCAAAACCTTTCTCAACTTCAACATCAAAAACAGTTTTTTTCTGCATAATAATAATTTTATTTTACTCAATTCTAAAAAATGAATATCAGGCCATGCAAAGCAGTAGCAAAAACTTTAAAGTAAAGTATAATATCCAAACCAGCTGATTTTGATATAGATCGCCACTAGACAGCGTCAGCTGATTTTAAACTTGAATGAGCTCCTCAAAGCTTGTTGACCTGGACTAGTCTTTTGTACAAGATCAGTAGAGAGAGCCAGTTGATTTTTCCCCAGCCATGCTTTTACATGGTAGTTTGAAAAGGAGAAATCCTTCAATATTCACTTTGTTCAAACTCGTTTCTTCACACCATATTCAGTATTATTGGTTATTATATGAAACAGTCAAGCTTTAATCATCAAACCAAGCCTGGGATTGAGAAGCTCACTTCAAAAACTAGTAATACCTTTAAAACAATTATTTTCCTGGTTGTTAAAATAATTCAGTGTATTTCATTGTCAGCCCATATACTAATTAATTTTTTTGGTATCGTACAATATTTCTTTCTAGTTTATTTGTAAAGCTAATGTGAAAAATCCACGTTTATTTGTCGAAAATCTTTTTCTAAACTTTATAGTTCAGATTGGTGCATATGTAAATGAAATATCATTACCCATAATTTTAAAAATTCATTAACCTTAGAAACAGCAAAATCATACAAAAAATTAATTCCACCTATATCTCTGGAATTATTAACGTGAATAACTCTAAAAAACCAACAGGACAAAAGAAATTAAAAATCAAAGATTCTTGCAAAACCTTATCGTAAAACTGTAGCTTAAAAAAATATAAAATACACAAACTCTAATATTAACTTTAATTTATTCTGCATTGTAAAAATATATTTTTTTTGAAAGTAGCAATTTATAAGGTACTCATTTAGAATTGAACCTTTAATTATGTAAAATTTGACTCGTTTTTATTAAAATATTGCATATGTACATTCGTAACATACATAACTATATAAATACAGTTTATAACCTGAACGTTTACAATTCAACTGCAACTAAGTTTAATTGTGTTTTCCTACAATATAGGGGTTTAATATATTCTTACATGTAAAAAATAATTTCTCAAAAGCTAACTAGATTAATGATGAATATTTCATAGCATTATTTTAAACACACATGCAAAGAATTATATGAAATTAATCTTAAATTTCAATTTGTTTAAACCACTGTTCTAAACTGGACACAAATTCACCTTATACATTTGATTGGAGGAATTCTTATTGGAAAAATTATTGTGGTAAAAGGAATATACAAGTGTACAATAAGTTATAGTTTAATTCGGTATGCCTTTCAACATTTTATATGCCATCAAGTTACACATTTTGATTGAGGATGTTTTTGTTTTAAAGATATTTGAATTAGAAAAGTAGAAAATGGATTCTGCATATCTCTCGTCATGTTTACACCAGCACCCCCTCCCTCCCCGTATATGTGTGTGTATATATATATATATATATATATATATATATATATATAATATATATATATATATATATATATACAATCGTATATATATAAAATGTTTTTGTAAAACTGCGAGTGCAATTGTTTTACAATGTTGTAAAACTATTAAAAATGGTAAAACCTAGTAATTACAAATGTTTGTTCCCTAAAACATGATATTTTCAGTGAAAACGATTGTATAATTTACATTCTTAATTTACGTATAAGATCTACAAAACAACCATGAATTTATTAATAATTAGTAGTTGTAAGTATTTTATCAAAATCACTTCATGAAAAGGTTTAAATGTTTTTAATATATCCATTAATATCTATCTTTATTGGTTACAAATAATATAAGGTAATAAATAGTTTACAAAGTTGGGAAACTCTGATGATGCTCACAATTTATACATCTGTCAATCTTTGAAAAACAAACTTGATGTATAGTGCACGGCCATTAAAAGACTGTTGGACAAACATATAAAATATTTTTTGGGAGAAGCATTTTTCCACTTCTTTCAAAGTTTATTTGGTGTTGCTATTACAGAAATTCTAATTCCACAGCACAGTTCCAGCAAGTACCAGCTGTACCTGATCCTGCTGACGTGGTTTATATTATTAAAACGTATATCACTACAATTGGCGTTACCAAAAACACGCTACAACCAACAGACGGTTTTATTGTAAATCGCACAACGACACGACTAAAACATTTTATCCGTTGACGAACGCACTAGAGCAGGAGGGGCGGAGGGGGTGCACAAACAGAGCGGCTGAAGAGGTAATTGGAAGTGTGAGGACTCTAGGGTCCTTTAAGGCACAAACAGGTGATGCTTGTTAGGCGATGTTACCCGCTCCCATCTTACTGCACTGACCTACATCCGCAGCAACGTGTTTTACTCTCCGCTTTAACTCGCAGATTAGTAGTTTTGGCCCCATAGCCTAATACAGGTGATGCTTGTTAGGCGATGTTACCCGCTCCCATCTTACTGCACTGACCTACATCCGCAGCAACGTGTTTTACTCTCCGCTTTAACTCGCAGATTAGTAGTTTTGGCTCCATAGCCTAATACAGGTGATGCTTCTTAGGCGATGTTACCCACTCCCATCTTACTACACTGACCTACATCCGCAGCAACGTGTTTTACTCTCAGCTTTAACTCGCAGATTAGTAGTTTTGGCCCCATAGCCTAATACAGGTGATGCTTGTTAGGCGATGTTACCCGCTCCCATCTTACTGCACTGACCTACATCCGCAGCAACGTGTTTTACTCTCCGCTTTAACTCGCAGATTAGTAGTTTTGGCTCCATAGCCTAATACAGGTGATGCTTCTTAGGCGATGTTACCCACTCCCATCTTACTGCACTGACCTACATCCGCAGCAACGTGTTTTACTCTCAGCTTTAACTCGCAGATTAGTAGTTTTGGCTCCATAGCCTAATACAGGTGATGCTTGTTAGGCGATGTTACCCATTCCCATCTTACTGTACTGACCTACATCCGCAGCAAAGTATTGTACTCTCCGCGTTAACTCGCAAATTAGTAGTTTTGGCCCCATAGCCTAAGACAGTCGGACTTGGATGATTCAAATATTTAAAATTTAAAATTTTGGATTGTTCCAACTTTTCTCTTGGTCCCTCGACATACAACAAAGTCTGCATAATACAAGACCTTGGATACTATAATTTTCTTAATGGGTTTTATTTAATTAAACATGCTGTGTTGTATCAGGGAATTACAAATAACAAAGAAACAAAAGATTATCAAAGGACCGGGCAAGAACGTAACGAGAGAGTTAGGCACAGACAGACGGAGTGCCCTTATACCTTTTGACGCCAAAATCAATCGTTTGCTTTCTTGGGCCAAGAGGAACCCAGGTACCAAGTTTCAAGTCTCTAGGACCTTTCTGTCAAGAGTTATCGCAAGGATGGGCATTCAGTTGTCACCGTACCGGTGGTCAGGGTTTCTGATAGGCTTTAGTGTTTTTGAAGTCGCGCAAGCGTACCCCCATCTCTAGCCCAGCTTCTAAGAGGCTGATGCCGGCAGCGTGTCGAACCAGGGAAGAAGTGCAACTTGAAAAACACATCAGTTCTGGAAACTCATCTACAAGAATTTGCATTTTTACCAACTGATTTTTAGAAACTCCTTTCTCAAAGTAGGTAAAGTGATCTAGAAGGGGGCCTATTGTACATCCTGTTAACATGTACATAAATGTACTGGTCAAAAGTGCTTTCCTTGTGTATTGACTATGATTTATTCTATTGTTTCTGCCTTCAGAGAAGGTTTGTTAAAAGAGCTGTTACTTGGAAATAAAACAATGTGTATCCATAAACAGATTGCACTAACATTAACGTTAATGCCTTCCACGCTTACATATGATAATGAGGCCTGTACACAATCCTGCTTATAAGTAAGTAAGCACTTTAAGGCACAAACTTGTAATATTTGTAAGCCGGTGTAACCCAGCTTCGTCCTGATGCATTAATCTACGGTATATAGCAACTCTTCTTGCTCTGGGCGTTAAACTAGTAGAGTAATTTTATATATACAGTTACAGGGATTTAATATTCACCTTGTTATGTCTGTCATAATAATGGAAAAGCGTCTTACTCCTCATTTTAGTGGAACAATGAGTTTACTTGTGTTTCCGATCACGCGTATCAAATGTCTAATGGTCAAACGGCTAACTGCAGAGATTTAGTTTAAACAGATTCCCCAATAAATTCGATTAAAAGTGTTGTAAAAGTTTACCTGCACACCTTCAGTTTGATATTTCAACATGATAGTCACATATGTAATGTACCCATCTTAGGACTCCACCGGAAGGGCTAATATCTTACCTCATTAACAAACACCATTATGATAGTAAGATTTTGCAAGAAAGAAATACAATAACTCGAATTGATTTGATAATAAAAGCTTTTTATTTGTGAAAATTCTTTAAAAATTAGGAAGATATCTAATGAATTTACCTGAAAAAAATATATATATATAATATATACAATATATTTATGTAAACTTAACTGTAACGCTTAACAGTGTTCAAGTCGATATACACTGTATAAGCACACAAGTAGTTTTTCTGGAAATCGTTAAAGAGTAGATAGTCAAACAGATCGACGATCCTAAGAAACGACTAGATCCTCAGTCCCGCTAGTTTTGATGGAGCTCTAAATGGGCTGCCGACAGGGTTAAAAATATGAAATGATAATCCTTTCTCAGATCAAATTTGTATTATCTTAACACACAATTAACCGCCAGACACGTAAGTATTCAATTAAATAAGTGTCAACTAATCATGTCGAATACCAGATACATAAAGGCGATGTAAAAAATTTGTTTCATAACTAAACCCTTTTAATGCTCTTTCATATTGACCTCCACCAAAATAGCAAGGCTTCCTATCGATATGGTAAATTGCTATATCGATTTCCATAAAAACCCAGTTGTGCTCTTATACTAAGTAAATTGGCTGTCGGATTATATGTAGACTATACGAGTCAGTATGATTTTAATTTATGATGACGTTTCGTGAAATTTCTATTTAAAATTTCAACCCAAAACAAGAATTGGTTGAAATCGAGAGAAATCGTTAAGGTTGGAACAGAATAGGATAGATATATCTGTAACAAGGTGAGAGGTGGCGAAGTGGACATATAGATTGAATGGAGACTAAAGGAGAAGTGGGCCAATAAATTTGAGCTTAGGTGGACAACTTGCTCCTCGAACCTGTTCAACTAGAGTACAACAAATCGGTTGGATGTGAAATGTTTTGTATTTATCCAATTCACAAAGAACGTGACATTACACAAACACATTAGCCTAATGTGAATAAAAAGAGCAGTAATTTTCAAAGTACATTGGTTAAATTGCTTCAATTTATTTGTAATAAGCTTTATTGTATTGTATTCAATCACAATTTTCTTTCACTTAAGGAATTGGGATGACTCAATCAATAAATAAACATGTTTCCACCAAATTAAACGTCAATTTGTTGTTTACTATTCTTTTAAGTAAGCGATTTTCCGAAAAAGTACTGTAATTGTGAAACGTTGTCTGCCATGCCATATCAAACTACGTCGTTATGTTTAGGAGCAATCAAAAGAGAAATATTGTAATCTTGGAAAATGTTCTGTTCACAATTGTGTAATTTTTATTAATTTATAAAATAAGAATAAATTAGTGTAGTGATTTAAAAAATGCAACTTTAATACCACTAGACCTCCATGTTACTATTATTTTTTACCATAAATAATTATACTTTGTGGTCAATACTTCAAATTAAATAGCAACTCTTCGAAATTGATCTTAATTTTACAACTGGTATCACTAAAATGCACTAAAATTGGGAGAGTTATCTTACTAATTCACTCATGGGGATAATTAATTTGATGACGATGATAATTAAATTTATTTGAGGCTAATCACACTATAGCAGTCTTACTTATGTAATCATATAGTCCTTTTTTGAAATGGTTTAAATGTCCGAATATATTTTAGCCTTTATATTCTAAATAATTTTATTTTTTTTTTTTTTTTTTTTTTTTTTTTTTTAAAGGAGAGGCCGATCTCCTTTTAAGCCTTATTCTGTCCGCCCTCATGGGCCACTGGCCTGTGTGAAGTAATATTTAAATTCATGATTTTGTTTATCTGTACCTCGGTTCAATAAACTGATAGCACATAAATCATAACAATTTACTAAATTAAACCTTGTGTATGGAAATATTTCCGTGCAAAAAATGCCACAAAACTTTTCTTTAAAGATGCATTAAAAGACTCAACCCTACTAGCAGTCTGCCATTGTAGAAGTTGGCAATGAAGAGGCTTTGCCAGTAGAAAACTGTCGAAGGGTCTATTGAAGTGCCAAGGGCTGCTGGTACTGGACCTAAAGTGTTGCAGAGCCAAGGGCCCTTGCCAAGTTAGCCACATCTGCATAAGTGGAAGATGTTCACTCCTCTGCTCTTTACAATATCTAGGCCAGACTTCCTTGTAAATGCTAACAATTACAAGGAACTAATTATTTCTACTTTTAGAGTGCAGAGTTTTATAAGCGACCATTTAGAATAGAAGAGGAATTCAAATAATGTAAACATTTCGTTAAGATACGGCTGTTCTGGCAGCTATATTAATTTTTCCCTATTATATCAATGTTTAGCCTGAAATGCTTTTACACCCTTAGTTGTGGTTGTAAATTTGTGGAAGATTTTATATTTTAAAGACATGTTTAAGCCATCTAAACACTTTTAACTTTAAACAAAATTATTCATTGGTTGTTTAGAACAGATCTAATTTTGTATTTTTTTTTATTAAATAATGTACTCATGAAATACAAATTTTTCAAGAAGAAGTAAATAGCGTGTGTATATATATATATATATATATATATATATATATATATATATATATATATATATATATATATATATATATATATGTCTTCAAAATTCCACCCCACCACCTATTAACTTTATTATGAATAGAGAACGAATGATTTACTTTGGGAGATATTTATATGACCAACTGAGGAGATATGACGTAAGAAAATTTTTGACTCCCCCTCTTGGGTTATTTTGTGGTAAGTCCAGTTTTTTTAATAAGAACCCCTGCAAGTGTCACCTCATTTTAAAGGTATTATGAAAAGGAGAAGAATGGGGCAAACTAGATGTCTCTAATGTTACTGTATACAATTTGTTGACCAATTAGAATTTGAATTGGTTTATAAACCCCCTCAGATTATATTACATTTAAAGTTATTGTAAGGCAGATAAAACATTCACTGACTAGTTATTTTGAGAACTTAGGAAGCAAAATCATAAAACAAGTCATTACAAGAATTAACAAACACCAACAACCATAATTAACATAGCATTTATTTGGTTTTGTTTTGTCTGACCGAAGCCCATTAGGAAGTCCTGGGAATACCAATATCTGGTTTTGCATGTCATCTCGTATTGTTTACCAGTTAGTATGTGAGACACATTCAGTCCGGTTTCTATGTCAAAGTGGTGTCAAAGGGAGGTGGGACTTTTAAGACACCATAAAATGGATTTATCATCCGCATTAAGTTTTTGTTCGTAAATATTCGAGATAAGAAATGAACAAAATAAACGTCTTTTTGGCGTTTTATACAAACGAAATGAAATCTTTAAATACAACATAATATAATTTAAAAGTCCTTGTTAACAATTTCAAAAGTATCATTCTTTAGTTATATCTCATTGTGTATCTGTCTGTATTTATTTTTACCAATTAGTTATAACAACAAATATATGACTGCTGTAAATTAAGTAATTATGATTCGTATATTATCAAAATAATGCAGATTGACGAGGCTTGAAATAAGAGTTGGTCAGAGAAATTTCTCTAAAATAGAACAGGTTGTTTGTTACAAACTAATCCTAGTTTAAAGCACAAAACAAAAGTATTTTTAAAACTGTAAAAAAATACCAAGGCAAATTACATTGACAATCAATACAACTAGCATAAGGAAGTCAAGCAGATTGACAAGCACGATCGTTCCGTCTGGTTAACCGCTGTTCTTAGATTACTTCCTAGTCCGCTTTCAAGGGGAAGGCACCACAAGCGAAGGAGTTTCCATAATAAGAATGAGGAGTTATTTATAGCCCTATTTTCTTCTGGTAAAATAAGGACTAATTAACGTCTAGCTATGAAACGGTGTATTTTTGTAACAAGAAAGAACACTACGTTTCGAGGATTGGGATATATTCTGCTGAGGTATACACAAACACGAGGTATAACATTTAACACGATTCCCAAAGTTTAGATGGGTTTTATTATTGTAAATAAATTAATGTACCACATAACTTTAATATTCTGACATAGTTATGGACGTCATTAATTATAAACTTAGTTTACGCTTAGACTAAGATTTCGTTAAGATAAACATCAAACATTTACGGAGGTCAAAGATCTGTAAATTTAAAAGAATTCAAATTTTAAAACCATATTTTGATTTAATAATTTATAAGTCGCTACCTATAGATATAGGTATAGTGTTATGATTTAATTAAAAGATTATTAACAGCAGTTTATATTTAGGAAAAACATACGGGATACTGCTAAAATACGAGCAATAAGACCAGTGTGACGCGACAACAAAAGTTTATGACCTAGGTGCTGTCTGAATGAATGTCAAGACGATGTGTAAAACTCTTATGACATAAAGTTAGACACACAACAAATCCCATTCTCGAAAGATGTTCCTCTTTGTAGTAACATATAACGATGACAAATATCCGAAATCTTGTATTCCTTTCAAATCAACCATTGTCAATAACGAACTTTTAACAAACTATATATTTATCTTAGACTGTAAGTTATTGATATTTTTAGTTAATTTTAGCATTTATAAATATCATCAATGAAATTTGATGTTTCACTTAGCATAGTGCCACCACCTGAATCAAACAACTATTAATATTTTAGGTGGTATAGATTTTAAATGAAGTTCAACTACGACATCTGTTAAGAATATCACAACCGAAACTATTAACATACAAGGTAAAGTGGTGTATTATAATAGAGATTTAACTCCAAGTATGCGCCAGGTATAAAACATATATAATATTGTTACCCTAGTCCAATCTTGATAGGCAATTAGGATACCTCTGGCGAAAACATTACGTGTCACAGATCAAAAGTATGGTAGGTAAAGTTTTGCCCAATAATAGAAACTGTCAAAAAACTGTTGTAATATTGCGATCGATCGAAGTTAACCTAGATACCCTAGTCCAAGCTTGATAGACAATTAGGATACCTCTGGCGAAAACATTACGTATCAAAGATGTAAAGTAGGGTAAAGTTTCGCCCAATAATAAAAACTGTCAAAAATCTTTGTTATATTGCGATCGATCGAAGTTAACCTAGATACCCTAGTCCAAGCTTGATAGACAATTAGGATACCTCTGGCGAAAACATTACGTATCAAAGATGTAAAGTAGGGTAAAGTTTCGCCCAATAATAAAAACTGTCAAAAATCTTTGTTATATTGCTATCGAAAAAAGTTAGCCAAGATAACCCAGTTCAAGCTTAATAGATAATTAGGATATCACTGGCGAAAACATTAAAGATGACAGATTTACGGTAGAGTGCAGTCTCGTCCTATAATAGAAACTGTCAAAAATCTGTTGTAATATTGCTATCGAAAAAAGTTAGCCAAGATAACCCAGTTCAAGCTTAATAGATAATTAGGATATCACTGGCGAAAACATTAAAGATGACAGATTTACGGTAGAGTGCAGTCTCGTCCTATAATAGAAACTGTCAAAAATCTGTTGTAATATTGCTGTCGGGCTAAGTTACCCAAGTATAAGTTTTACGGATGCTTAATAAGGATACCACTGATGAGAACATTACGGGTAGTAGATGTAAAGTTGTATGAAGTTTTGACTCAATCATAGCAACCGTCGCCAATCTACTGTAATATTGCTGGCACACAAAGTTACCAAGATCTCAGTCGAAATTTGACAGGTAATAATGACAGGATACCACAGATGAAAAGTTATCATCGGCAGGAGTAACTCAGTGTAAGGTTTCACCCTTTAACACTGATCACATATATCAAATCCTTTTTTACTCTGATAATTTTCTCATTGCGACAAAACCATAGGTTAAACCTACATTCTATCCTAGTTTTATCCTAATTTCTTACATAGATTTGCCGTTGCCATCTGCTAGTTTCGATTTTACGTAGATCACGTTCTTTCCAAAACCTCTCATTAAATTGAACTTCCATTTTTCCTTTCTAAACTCGGTTCACTCTTACTTCTAATCATGATGACTCTACACACATTAATTAATTCATCTTAATATCACTCTACCCACGTTAATCCTACGTCACACCCAAAAGAATCTTCCTCTGCGTAATTAGCATGCTTTCCTCGTCGAATTGCACAAAACTGATTCAAACCACAGTAATTTACAAAAGTATACATTACAATAACTTTATCTAGTAGATCGTACTCAACAAGATCGGTTTCTTTTGTTCTCACGACTCATCTACCATTCCCTAACTTTATCGTAAACAACTCATTTCCTCTGTAATTCACTGACGTACACATCCTTTAAAGTCTTCCAAGCATCAAACTAGGGATAAAGAAAGTCTAGTTCACTATATTTAAAGAGCTGAAGCTGCTGAAATGATGTCACTGTTGACCACGTGATGGTTGAGTTAATGGAGTGTAATGTTCGACCCAATTGTCAATTACCAGGTCTAAAATCTCCAATGGCAAAACCTAGTTAAATTATCATTAAGCACTAACAAGGATATCGCTGTTATTAACTTGATGGGTGGTCGAGTTAATGAACGGTAATGTACCACCTAGTGCTACGTACTATCATCAACATAATACAAAGGTCCCGTTGGGAAGTTTGCCAACATAGCAAAAGTACAATTATCAGTCACACGGATGTCACTGTTAACGATGTGGCGTTTGCCCGAGTTAATTGGGTGTAATATTTCACCCAGTGCTACCAACTTGAGAAGATTGCCAACCTAGCACAATTACAATTATCAGTCAAACGGATGTCACTGTTAACGACGTGGCGTTTGCCCGAGTTAATTGGGTGTGATATTTCACCCAGTGCTACCAACTTGAGAGGATTGCCAACATAGCACAAGTGCAATTATCAGTCACACTGATGTCACTGTTAACGATGTGACGGTTGCCCGGGTTAATTGGGTGTAATGTTTCACCCAGTGCTATCAAATTGGGAGGATTGCCAACCTAATACAAGTACAATTATCAGTCACACGGATGTCACTGTTAACGACGTGGCTGTTGCGCGAGTTAATTGGGTGTAATGTTCCACCCAGAGCTACCAACTTTCATCAAGCTAGTTTAAAGTTCCTGTTGGGAGGATTGCCAACCCAGCCAAAGTACCAGTGGCGTAGATAAGAGATAGATCCAGGGGTCCGGATAGGCCCTCCCCCCCCCCCAAATCCTAGAGAAATTGTAGAAATTCTTTACGTATAATTTGTATAAAAATGTGATTATCATGTGTTTTATATACTACCTTAATTTTGTACTGTGCTACTTTTATTATTGTATTTACTTTAAAGTACAAAGCGATGCTGCAATAACACTGTCCCAGTTTGGTAGAGGACATTTCTTGCTGCTTGCCGGTGAGGTCCATGCGAAAAGTGAGCTATACCTGAAAACGGCATATTCTGTGTTGTGTGTCTTCTCTCTCGTCTGTTGTTAATGGCGTGGCACTACGTAATAAATTCTTAAAATTGTGAGAGTTTTCTAAGTTTATTTTGATAAACATAAGACTAAAGTAATTAGCTGTTTTATAAATGTGTTGTCCTTTGTCCAGCACCATTACATAGTTTGTTTAGATATATAGGGTGATTTGGTTGTATAATACTGATATGGTTTAGCGATAAATTAATAATAAATACAGCATATTTACTTTATGTACTGATGATAATAATAAGTAATGGTTAACGAAAATCTGGTGCTTTTAATGTAAGATTAATTTATGATATTGAACATTATTAAAATTATATTTTCCAGAACGTCTCACTGGATAACCCTGAGTAGCCACTGTATCAGTTCATGAAATCAGTACAAATACAAACCGTTTTACGATTATTCGTCTTATAAAAACAATAAAATGTAGGCCTAATCGTAACTTTAAATTCTGTAAAATGTAACGATATCACTTCGTTTGGTTTTATTCTGCATTATGACAACAAACCACTGTTTTGCAACGTCAGAATTTGAAAGATAAAATTCTAATCTAATACCTGCATCCATACATACTAACGAGCATCACATATGCGATGCGTGGACATTCATACAAGATAATACTATTACAAAAGGTAATATGATACAAAATAATTAATTTTATGACCCCACAAAGTTAAGAAAAAGTTCCATCAGAAAATGTACAATAACCAACTTTTTGAAGGGATTAAATTTTGACTCCAAACAAAACCATCTTGTTTACTGTGTTATAGTTAGAATGCTATCCTTTTGTAAGCTTCAGAGTACTGGAAGTTTTAAGTTATTAAGGGTAAAATTTAAAACTCTGTACTTTTTCATTCCAACGATGATAACAAATTACTAGTTTTTTAAATAAAATTTTGACAGTATTTCATAATAGTAGTATGCCCATAATGGCTTCACACCTTTACATAGCAGTCGGTCTGTTCCCAACAATCGCCGAAATCAGTGGTATTCCTTAAGCCACTGTTCTTGTGCTCTAACTCTCCCTACTGCACCAGCCTCGTAATCTCGTAAGTTAAAATATAGATTTTATCAAGTACCATTACATTCGCCATTGTGGGCAAACGTTTACAATTTAAACCTCTGTATCAAAACATACGAAGAGTTTTGGGTCCACGTGAGCGATATTGAGGTTTTACACGAGTTTTCGCGATTGGGTATAAAAGTGAAAGAATCATTAAACTCAAACTTTTAATAATTTAAGAATCAAAATTTTGGGCCGAGTTAATGGTGTGTAATATTTTAGCCTGTGCTACCAACTGTCACTAACGTAGACCAAGTTCCTGATGGGAACATTGCCAACTTAGCCAAAGTACAATTTAGCAGTAACAAGAATTACACTGTTGACAACGTGATGGGTGGCCGAGTAAATGGCGTGTAATATTTCAGCCTGTGCTACCAACTGTCACTAACCTAGACCAAGTTCCTGATGGGAACATTGCCAACTTAGTCAAAGTACAATTTATCAGTAGGCCTAACAAGAATGACACTGTGACAACGTGATGGGTGGCCGAGTTAATGGCGTGTAATATTCCAGCCAGTGCTACCAACTGTCATTAACCTAGACCAAGTTCCTGATGGGAATATTACTTAGCTAAAGTACAATTTAGCAGTAACAAAGATGTCACTGTTAACAACGTGATGGGTGGCTGAGTTAATGGCGTGTAATATTCCAAACAGTCTTTCTTTCAAGTGCCATTGACTCTTTTTTTTATGTTCCTAGTTATTTATAGGTACAGGTTTTTCCCTTAGTTTGCTTAGTAATGTATTTTATACATTTTTTAGAGTAAAATGTACTGTATATGATGAACTTTTTGTTTCTTTTATTTGATGATGTTCCGATGTTCTTAATTTATATATTATTTGTAATATTTTAATACGGGGATATTTAATTAATTAAATCTGAGTTTTTCAATGCGAACTTAAAAATATCTCGGCTCAGTCGAAAGAAAGTAGTTCACATTTTGATCGACATGTCTAAATGTTAAACAGAAATTCAATTATTTGCTTAAATATTTAGTTTACAAAACAATTATACTATAATAACTCAATGTCGGTATGTTAATATAATCGTAACATTTTAAATCATGTAAAAACTTTGTAATTTCCTTGTATGAAAAAAAATTGTTATATGATTTTTTTTGTAAGAATCTGGAATCGATTTAGTTACAATTAATCAGAAATTATGTTTGTAATCATATATAACTATAACCGATCAATTGTATACCTCTATAACTTTAAACCGTAACCATCTTGAAAAAGAGGCAAAGAAAAATAAGTAAAAATGAACGTTACTTGAAACTGATGAAATTTTTAAGAAAAGTCAATTTCGAATTACGGATATTTGGCCAAAAATATTTGGCCCAACCCGAGATGGATATTTGGCCGAAATTCGAATGATTTTTCAAATTTTTTCATTAAGTCTGTACGCCCAATATCCAGAAATTTTACGAATTTTAAAACAATCACGTAAGAACAAACATTATTGTAAATTACCTGTTAATTATAAAACACTGTCGTGTTTCGCGCTAAAATTCATAGTAACTGTTACATAAACGCACTTTTTCCAAACTTTGAATGGCCTTCTTGAAACCTTAAGAGATATCGAAAATGTGAACTATGAAATTTTTTCATAATTACCTAGTAGGCTATAAACAATAAGTGATATTTTTGGGTCCATGTTCTACATACTGTATGATTTATACATATATGTATCGACAAATTTATGGTTAATTTTTTTCGGATTATGATAGAATTCTAGAGCATGATCGGATAAAATACAAAAATTCCCGGGAATTCCTTCAGGGAAGTGTTTGCAATGGGCAGACTTTTATGAAATTTACTTACAGAGGCGTACTCAGCTCAAAAAAGATAATCGGCAGGGCTCTGTCGCGACGCGTCATGTCCTGCCCCCGCACCCCCCTTACACAGTTTTAACCCCTCCCCCCCTTATCCTATTGACAACATCCATTATTTTGGTAATTATAGTAAAATTCAATAGTGTTATTAGATTGAGCTATCTCGTCCATCGACACGGTACCTTCACATAAACGTGTGGTGGTGGGGCCCGGCCTGGGCCCCGGCCTGGGCCCCGGTAAAATCGTCCGAAAAAACCGGTCTGAGTACGGGCCTGTTTACATAATTCATCTTATATGAGCCTTCAATCACTTTAGTTTACTACCACAAGCACTGTAAATATACCTAGTTCGTAGTTGATTGCCTGGTTGATGTCTTTTAATTTGTAGAACAAGAGGTCCTGGATTATTTACATCATAGAACACGAAAATATGACGTGAATACATTTATGATTCTGCAATGAGTCTGTGTCCATGTGTAATGTTGTTTAGTAAACAGTAGGATCAAGGATTTTACGTTAATCTTTAATCTACTAGGTTTCTTATTTATTGTGGTTAGCTACACCTTTAGTATTTTTAACTGATACTGTTGTTGAAAGCCATAGGCATATTCAATAGTCTAATGTCCCTCCTTTTTGTGAAGAAAATATAAGAGTGATTTGTTTCTTGTCTCCTCTTCCTATACCCTATTTGCGATGACAATAATTTGTCTCTCCCTCGTTCCTCTCCCTTCACAACAACGGAACACCAACAAAATTTGATGATACGTTCTGTTACAGACCAACAGCTGGCGCAAGGTCAGGTCCCAGAAGGGGGTGTCTGTGCCGCGGGGTCGACGGGGTCACTCCGCGCTGGTCCACCGGGGGGCCATGCTGCTCTACGGAGGCTACAAAGACCTGCGGGGCTCCTCTAATGAGCTCTGGGCCTTCCACTTTGGTATGTACCAGACTCTCATTTTCACAGAAGTCACCTAAAAATTATGTGATTCAGATTTCATAATGTAAGTTGTGTTACAATACTCTACCTAATATTCTGCGAGGCTGGCTAGAGCAGATTCACACTTTAAAAAACTCTACTTCTTCCTGAAAATGGTATCCTAAAAAAATAAAACTATTGTCAGCATCTCTTATTTTAATGCAGAAAAGACTGGAAGTTAGGGAAAGGGTTAAAATAAAGAAGTTATAAAATTGTTTACTAGTCATATATATTTGTTTTACACACCCAACACCAATCGTCACACAAGTAAATAACAGTTGTATCGCCACAAATGAACGAGACAACCAAACTGCAAGTCACCATTTCCAATCAATTTATCTTATTGGCTGACATCAATATAACTTCCGTTTACCATTCATTCTGATGATTGATTTTAGTGTACCGATCTAAAAATATATTACCTGTAGTAAAATTGTGTTATTTGGTATTTGTTAACCCTTTCGCTACCCTCCATTTTGACCTCCCACATAAACATAGTTTAGCAGTATTGACTTTTATTATAAAGAGGATTCTTCTATTAATTTCATGAAGAACAAGGCTTCGTTTTATAAAGTTCAAAATGGATATCGTTTGCCGGATTAAATTGTTTTTTTTTATACAAACATTACTAAAACACATATCAAACAAAAAATAATTAGGATTAGATTATTTATTTTAATTTCGAAATATAATTAAATTATTGCAGTATCTGTCTACAATAATATAAACAGATACATACTTTAATTAGTAACTAATATTATTAGTATAATAGTAAGTGTTGTTAGTGCTGTATTTTTAGTTTTATGAGTGAATTTTGTTATTAAATTGCTTTAAGTATTTTCAAGGCTGATAGCACTTATGTCATAAACTTCGTCTATTTCGATAAAAACGTTTTTCATCTCATTTCAACTACCTGAGAGATGTTTTATATGACTAAATACATTAGTACTTGGCAATCATCTAAAATTAAGTAAATTAGTTGTTAAATGTAAATGTTGCTGAATATAAAATCTAAAATTAAAGATTTTTCAGTAAGCGAAATGAGTATTTGATTTTAAATTATTGTGATTTTGTTGGTCTTGAGGATTATTTTAACATAAAGGCGAGTTAAGCGTGAGTTTGTCACATCTGGGGATGTAATGAGAGTTAGATTGGTAGGGAAATGAGGGACAGAACTTTACTTCATTAAAAACAGATTTTACGTACTTCGTAAGTTTTAGCTGATATTTGAAAGCTGAAGGTAAATTTATCGCAAGCGTTTACATTTTAATTAATTTATTTTACTTTTAATACCATGTTTATAAACAAAAAACAACAAAAATCACTTGACTCATATTAATTGTAAAACATGTCTACTGTTTTCACCATAGTTGATTAGGTCGGTTACTATTTACAGTTCTCGTTATACTTGATAAGATTTGTTTTTGAAAAGATCTTTTGCACCAAACATATGTCCGCAGAGCTGCAGGTAGAGGGGGACAGGTTAGCCCAGGGTGGCAAAATTGTAGGAGCGGCAAAAATTTAAAAGGTTGAGTCGTTGAGTCACAACTGTTTACGCGTGGTTTTGTCAGTCTCCGCACGAATTAACTCTTGAATAAAAAATTACGGATATCTGAGTTTTAACGGTTACCACAGACTAAATTGTTGGCTAAAAGTAGAATGACTGGAGCTATGCTTAAATGTCAGCTTGTTTGATTCTGTTTTTAAACACATAAAAAATATAAATTTCAATCAAACTGCAATTTTAAAAATTCACAACTTTGAAACTTAAGATCCAGTTAAGATTAAAATTTGGTACAAGATAAGTACAAGAGTACTGCTTTTCAGTTTATAATTTTAGAATTACCGTATATGAAAAATTGTTAAATTACTATTTTAACTTTTATTCTTGACCTGGCGGTTAAAAAAATCGGAATTGATAAAGTTATATAAATTTATTAAATGGAACAAGGTTTTGTTAATTTACAATGGTTGGTGCCTGCTAGTTTAAATTCGCAAACCGCCATGCTATATAAACAACACTGCCCTGGGCAGTAAATATAAGGCAACAAAAATAATTTTATAGTTCAACATTGTTTCTTTATCCTGTCAAGATGACTCAAATTCAAAGTCTCACGACAATCGTTGGAAGCAAAAGGTCCGCTCATTTACATACAACAAAATAACCTAAAATTACGTTAGATGCATGCATCTTACGTTTGTTTGTGTTGTTTTGTGTCACGCGTTCCTTTCAAAATGTCAGAAGAAGTTATAGACTATTTGGTATATGTGGAAACCGTTTTAATTTTTTTTTTTTTATTGATTGTGGATAGCCCAGGGGCGGCAAATCTTCAAATCCGCGCGACTGTATGTCGAGGAAAGTAGGTCTAGAAGTAGGACTTTGAGGGACAGATTTAACCCTAAAAATAGAACCTTTATGAGGAAAGGATCAAAATCACTGTCGAAGAATTTGAAGAAGAAATTCGAGGAAAGGAGAGGATGGGTGTAATATCCTATTTAGAAGTTGCCATTTCTTCAATAATTTTGAACTACAGGTAGGCTTACATTTTATGTTGTTTCCAAATTTGATACTTTTTAAATTTTAAACTTTAATGGTTTTGTTTGTTTTGAAAACAACACGTATTGAAAAAACTTTCTGTAAAAACTAAAACATGTTTTACAAAGTTCGGACTATAATTTCAGATAAATTCCTGAATGAAAATATTTTCTCTTCCACCTTGAAGACTGCACACTTTGAAAGTGGTCTGTGTTGCGCTATCATTTAGATTCAACTTATGTTGTTAGAATTTAACTGAATAATAGCATTAAAATACTTGAACTGACTTTAAATGGTGTACATTAAAACGTTTTTGTATGAAATTTTATGGAATACGGCACAGTAGCAACTCATTGGCTAGAGTAGAGAATCCAATTAATTACCAGAGGCTAGTCGTTTTTCAGCGCGCTCCTTTGCCCGAGAAGTAAATATCTAAGTTAGCTTTTAGTTTGAACGGGAACTTTTTTCTTGTATCAGCTGTTTTCAAGATGAATTTCTAGAAAAATGTCATAATTTTAAAGGCTTTTTACAATTCTTTGCCCTTTTGGTGAGACAAATGGTAAAATCAGATTCAGTGCTATCTGAAATATGTTGTAAAATCGGTAATATGCCTCACATCTGGGTACTTAGAGCACCATATCGCTATAATATAATGAACTAGCAGTTACCGTGGTTGTACACGTGATTTCATGTTAATAACAGATACGTCATGGGCATGTCCTTTTTAAATGACTTACAAAGCAATGGTCTCTGATTCACTTCAGAATAATTGGACTTTAAATTTAGACAGCAATGTTTTGGAGTGCTAAAGTCGGATAGTGAAACAGTTTTTATAAGTACCAATAAAACACATATATAAAAAATGAAAAAAAATCTGTTATAGTAATTTTATTGAAAGCACTTATGGTGTCTAATATGATGGAGCTCTGTAATTTTGAATCAGTAGTAGCCTAGACATGTTTATGGTATTATTCAGTGTTCATTGTAAAGAGGTTCAAAAAGTAAACAAAATTGCCTCTTGTTCTTACTTGAAGTTTAGCGTGTAAAGAAGAATTTCCGGAATAAATCATTTATATTTCACGCATCATAGTAGAGTTTGCAAGACCTGTACTGAGACCGGGTTTTTCAGACAATTTTACCATCTATTTTAAAGGATTGTGTCGACGGACTCAGCATAATGCAAGAATGCCCCAACACAGGACTGTAGTATTTGATAGATCTTTTCAAGTGATGGGTTGTCGTCTGTGGAACTCCCTGTCCCCAGAAATCACTTCCATTGAGAGAGATCGGCGGTTTGTGGCGGCACTGAGACGTTTGTACCATGAACGGTTGGTCGGGGCGGGTCCGTCCTAGGGGTCTGTGGGTGTGGTGCTCGCATTGTGTGTGAGGATTGTGAGTGAGACAAAACTGCATATATATATTATTTATTTCAAAAATATTCTTATTATATATTTATAAATTATTGTTATTAGGTATTAATTACAGTTTTTGGTTCTTATTAAAAATGGAAGTTGTAATATTATTTTGTGTTATGATTGTATAATTATATTTTTATTTATTTTTATTTAGAAGTATCATATTTATAATTTTTTAGTGTTTAGATTAATGTTTAATTTAATGTATTTAGTAAGGTAGATTAGTGTTAATATTAACCAAATTAATATTAATTTGGTTAATATTTGTTAATAATTATTGATCAGACAGATTAAGTGTAAGAAAGGGCCATGAGGCCCTAACTTTGCCTGTTTAAATAAACGAATTTTCATTTCATTTCATTTCATAATAACAGTAATTTACTACTGAATTTTACTATTATTTACTAAATAATAAGAATTTGTCAATTGGTTCATGCGGGAAGGGGAGTGGGTGGTAGTGGTGTGACAGGGGCATCTCTACACTATTGAAATATATATATATATATATATATATATATATATATATATATATATACACACACACATATATATCTGAAAAGCCTACTTTGATTAAAAAGCGTCTACTTCAGGCAATTATAATCTCCTTCCAGTCTAAGGAATTTTAGGTTCCGTAGTAGCGTCTGCTTTGTTAGGATCTATGAGTGAGTATGAGGACAGAGTAGATCAGTGAAAATGTTATTAAATATCAAATAAACCTTTTAACGTGATTAAAATCTGACTACCTACTCTCCTTCGAGTCATGCTATAACCAAGTTATTGAGTGGTGCCAGAACTTCTCACTTAGACTTTTACTCGGCAGCATGTCTGGAAGAGAAAAGTTTCTCATCAAAGAAGGAGTCTTTAAACCAGTTACTTCTTAGTTTTTTGTCACTTATTTCTTTTAACTTGCCAGAATATAAGTTATTACATTTTTTAATTTAGTAATTTACTTCCAGAGTCCGAATCGTGGCATCTTCTGTCGTCAGGACAGAGTTGTCCGCCCGCCAGACACAAACACTCTGCAGTTGTCCACGATGACTCCATGTGGGTCTATGGTGGCATGACTGACCTCAACGAGCGTGCGGACTTCTGGAGATTTGATACCAGTCAGTATATTTTCTGCTTTCCACCAAAAACCTGAATAGACTGAATGATTTGTTAGGAATATTTCCAGAGACACTTTTTGGAATTGTTCTTTAAGCTAAGAATAACCTAAAATGTTAAAATAAACTTATTTCTTATCACAGCAAAAGAAATACATAAACATAATTGTCTAATAATTTTAAATTTATTGCACAAGACCTTTCAAGATCAAAGATGCCATTGTCATGTTTGAGGTCACACCTACTGAAGGCATCTTCGTTGCCGAAAGGTCTTTTTTGCCTTATGAGTTTGTTCGAATATGAATAGTCCCATCTTCAATTACTTTCTATTCTCTATACTAAGGGCAAATCTGTGTTTTATTTAACTAAAGATTACTAAAAGTTTTAAGTTGCATTATTGCTACTAAGCATAACTACTATTTAAACTATTAGGATTTATCTAACCTGATACTTATAAACATCTATGTTTTCAAAATAACAGTAATTTTTTAAATCAGTTTTCACTTAATTATTCAAAATTGAGAATAAGAAACACTCAAAATGCTCAGACCTGTACCCAGTACTGTACCTGAAAAAGACAAAACACATTGTTAAATTTTATTTCTCAAACACAGCAATATTGTTTGCATTCGTTTATACACCATTTAAATTTATTCAAAAGGGAAAAAAACATTTGTAAGTTAGTATCCTCTTCCTGTAATGAGAATTTAAAGGATATGACATTTTTGTAATTATTTTATGGACGTTAAAACTTTTTCTATCATGTCCACTTTTGGAATTTCAACATTAACGTTTTGTTTTAAACTACATTTTATGCAAAGGTAGGTCATAGTAAAATTAAGAGTAATAAAATGTTTAGTGATGCAATTTAAATTGCATTTTAATTGTGAACGTTTCAGTAAAAAGTTACACAAACATATTTATAAATTAAATTAATTAAATTTGTATTAATGGCAATAGCCGAATTTAATTTTTATAAATATTGAATCACAAAAAGTACTTGCTTCGCCAGGTCAGGTAATAATAAATTAGAATTTGTTTCGTATTTCAACTTTAAAATACAATCAAAAGTTATATCGTAGTTTTTGAACGATAATTTATAAAAAGTTTTATTTTCTTATAAACGCTTTCAAAGCATATAACCTATTGTCTATTGTATCTCAATTTTAAATCTCTGATTGTTAATGCCCTCAAACAAGCAACTCCAAACCCTTATATTAATCCATACACTTATTCCAGCAAATTGTGTTTTACATTCCTTGTTTTATTTGTTAGCTAGAAGATGAAACCATAAAGAATAGTGAATTGTATTTAAATCTTCTTGTCTATAGACATTTAATTAATAAATTTGTTCTTAAGACTATACGGATTTACAATTGTGAATTGAAATTTTATATCTATGGTAAAGATATTTATAATGCAGTTAGAGTAATAATTCTAGATTTAAAAAAATGTATGTATGTTTTACATGAACAGAATGTTTAGTTATTAGAACTGTAATGTCACTTTTTATAGTTATAAATTCTCATATCTTTAATTTTAACACCAAACTAGGTAAAGAAATATTGTAATATTACCAGTTTATACTTACAGGTGGATATTACTTACCTACTTACTTAGGTGTATTGTAATAAGACCTTTTTTAGCATTTTAAATTACAATTTTGTTCAAACACCAGCTCAAAGCTTTTGATGGATTCAAAACATGTTTTATAAATTATGACACAGCTTTATAGCCATGTGAACTCTTTATTTTCTTTACACCTAAAATGATGACATTCTCTGTCCA
Organism: Homalodisca vitripennis; assembly: GCF_021130785.1. Classification (NCBI taxonomy): domain Eukaryota; kingdom Metazoa; phylum Arthropoda; class Insecta; order Hemiptera; family Cicadellidae; genus Homalodisca; species Homalodisca vitripennis. The sequence goes on from NC_060213.1 coordinate 66,177,297, forward strand.
GTATGCAAGACGTGGACTCCCGTGAAGACGAAGGTGAGCCCAGGACCTCTGCACAGTCATGCAGCCTGTAAACTCCCCAGCTCCATGCTTGTCTTTGGAGGCGAAAGAGACGGACAGCCCCTCAATGAACTTTGGAGGTTTCATTTTGGTAACTGCTTCTAACATCCAACATTTAAGAAATATATAGAAGAAGAGTGTACGAGTTTCTATATTTTGTTTAAATGACACATCAGAATCCTAGTGTATCCTCAAAATTTCCTCCTGATATCTTACCACATTTATATTCACATTTATGCTCATTAAATTAGGTTCCATATCAGTGTTCGTATAAAAACATTTCTGGTGACCTAGGAGGGTACTACAGCGCAAGAGTGGGCTGAAAGTACACATTGTCACTGACTTAAACATTGACTTCCCACTTTAATTATGTTTTTTTTTTACTCTATGAATAAAAACATCACATGTTCAAATCTTATATGATTGTAATCAGTTTGTTTACAAATTTATTTAATCTGATATTTTCTCATTACCATCTTGGTTATCCATAAGACCAATTAAAAAATATTCGCTAAAACTCAGCCAACACTCATTGTGTGACAACATTATCACTGATCTCAGCGTTCTTAATATTTATTAAATGAATAATAATATTATTAATAATATTATTAAATGAAGCTTCATGGAAAATTTAAAGTCTACAGGTTATTTCATTTTCGGGATATTGTATGAACAGATAGACAGACAAAAATGCAATTTTTTCCAGTTTCTCGAGCGATATGCTTCAATAAAGCTCAGCCAATTAACAATAAAGGAGACAAGCAATCACCCTGACAAACTCCTGTGGATTTATTGAAGCTTAAACTAAGTATTCATTATCCTTTTTTACTTTGTGTTTGGAGTTACTTATACACATGTATTATCTTTGAGCTAATTAAAAAAAATAATGTCTTGTTTCCCTACAAATTTGTTTTTATTTTTTTTTTAACTGTGTAAATAATTGAACAATATATTTTAGGGACTGAGTGTTGGGAGAGACTCCAGACAGAAGGTATCAAACCTCAGCCTCGTTCTGAGAGTGTCGCTCTCACTGTTTCTGACCTCCTACTCCATGATCACCAGAACCGTAACTCTCCTCCAGTCCACCGGCGATACCGTGGTGGCGGCTCAGTAGACCGGAACAACCGGATCTCCCCTGCTGAGAAGAAGTACAATCGATGGTCCGGCTGCAGCTACGAGAGTTGTACACCTTCTCGCAAACAGCCAACAACTCCCAATGCCAACCTCAGTATCTTGAAGGAGATTACAAAACTGTCTCAGATGAACCTTTCTCGCCTTGGCCCTAGCAAGTGTAGCTACAGTGTCCTGAGTAGTAATGAGAGTATTGGATCCGACACGTCTGGTGGGGAAATGGTAAAATCACAAAGTGTGAATCTGATTGCAAGGACTCTAGCCTCTCCATGCATCCCCACTCCTCCCCCCAACACCGTGCTTCCAAGAGATCCCATCTCCGTGCCAAACTTTTCCTCCCTTGCTTCTTGCACTCTGACACCAGTTGAAGTCACGAAGCTAGTCTACTTAGATGACGAAGAGGCCCCCATTCCTGGTCCTCGAGTGCAAGACTTCTCAACGATACATCAACAATTCCGGCCAAAAAACAACAGAGGGTTTCCAAAATCCGCATCGGTGAGATTTGGAAATCCCCATACCACTCCAGAAGAACCCTCCGATGAGACGTCTGACTACGCCAGTATAGAAACCATGAACAGGATAACCTACACCAAAGAGGGACCTTATAGTTTTTCCAACCCGAATTATCTCGGGCCTGACATAAAAGACATCCTTAAGAGGGAAGATTACGTCAAAGTACTAAACAGCCCACCTGACAGCGTTTTGGAAGACGCATTTGGGCGAAGCAACAGCAGACAAGAAATGTTAGAAATGAAACCGGTCCCACCGAAATCTCTTTCGATAGTTCCTAACCAATACACCCAACAGTTGTTGTCGGAGAAGAGGAAGAAGAACTATCGAGCAAGCTCAGCCAGTCGTGCCGATCGAGACCCCATCACGACATTCTGCGTGTTCCTGCTAGGAGGGAAAGAACACGGGCAAGTCACAGTGTTCAAGAGGCCCCTGTCAGTATGGAAATTAGTCCTTACGTCTGAGATATATTAGGAGGTTGTGTTCATGTAGATAGTTAGTACATTGGTCATTTAGAAGGCCTTTAGTTTATTTTTAGACCCTAATTTTGCTGTGATTTAGTTATGTTTGATATTTACATGAGTATAGGGAAACCTAAACTAGAAAGTCGTCAATTAGAATAAAAGCAATCAGATGTGAACATATTGACATTTACTGTCTCTGACATAGGTTTAGACAGCTATGATCGGTAATTAAAATGGATAGTAAACTCAGTTAATTAGAATACAAAACTGATTAAGCTTAAGACATAGAAGAGATCTAAGTAAAGTAAACCATATAAACTCACTTAAACACACAATTGTAACTTCATCTCTTTTACGTGACTGATTGTTTTTCTGAATTATGTTTAAAAAGCATTACCTCTTATTAATCATGCTATTTCTGTATTCAAATTTAAAATTTGAAAGATAATTTAATGCTAATATATGTTAAATTAAATTTTACTATTAGTTCATGTGTATTTCATGCCATCAGTTTCAATAGCCTAACTAGGCCCTTGCTTTAGATGAAAATCTCCATAAAAGAATTTCGCTCTTATTTAAAATAGTCTGAGTGCTTCAATTACTTTTGTAGTAACGGGGATTTGTAAATTATCCACTAATTATGAAGAGTAACAGAAGCCTTATTTATTTAACTACCTAGTGATTACCATGGTAATAGATGTAGATGACCAAAATTGGAGCATTGAAAGTCAAGGGAAATATTATTAAAAGCAAATTTAATATTTTGACATTAGCATACCTAAAGAAGGTGTTATCTAGCATAAGACTATTAATTGTGAAGTCTTGGATATAAAATACATTATAATTTTACAAGCATACATAGCCCATCTTTTAAAAAAAATATTTGAAAATCCAGGGCATTTGAGCATAAAAATATTTTAAAAACAGATTGTTGTTTGACTTCTGAATATTGTGAGACAAACTGAATATTGACTGTTTTTTTTTTTTTTTTTAATATAGGAAGTATAAATTAATACACTCATAAATTGTAAAGTATTAGTAATACAATTAGTTGATGAATTATCAATTATTAACACCATGACTAGGCCTACTCCATATTAAACAAGGTTTTATTAAATTAATGTGATAAAAAGTTAATTTTTTTTTAATTTTCGCCCTTTATGTCTCTTAAGATCCTAGGCAAGTGGTAGATTATGCTCCAATAATTGTTACTTGAACTAAAACAAAAGGTATCATGTTCTTTGCAGTATGCAAGTAATTAAATTACATTACTGCGAGTTTATTTGTGTAAATATAAAAAATTACAATAAATCACAGTGGCGTAACTAGAACTCGGCTTTGAGGAGAACAAATCTGCATACCACACCAGAGAATGTGGTATAAATGTGAGTAAATCTAAATTTGAATACATCAGAAAGTCCTGATATAAGAAAATCACAGAATTAAATGGATGAACAATGAAATAAGCAATTTAAAGAACAGGGCATATGAATTTGTTTAATAAATGGAAAATAAACAAAAATTCAGAAAACAGACAGAAATACAATTCAGCCCTTGAGACTTACAGATTAAGAATCAAGTCAACAAAAGCAGAATGGTTTAAACAAAATAATAAATGAATCTGACAACAAACAAAAGGAATCCTGGAATGTTGTAAATAATTTTAGAGGAAAGAGCACTGATAAGATAACAAATATTGAAATAATAAATGAAACAAAAAAATAAATCACCCAAAGCAGATCGGAGAATTTTTTAACAATTACTTCATAAACATTGCAGACCAAATAAATGAAAATTTAAACTATTGCTCTGATGACAATGACGTCCAAACATAGACCCTAACACAAAACTAGAATCTTTCAGGCCCATTGATGATAGAATTACTAAAAAAACTTTTTTCAAACCTCAAACCGAAAACATCGGCCGGAGTGGATGGTCTATGTATGAAGGCTATTAAATTCTGTCAAAAGGAACTGACTAAACCCCTTGTGGAGTTGGGTGAATGCCTCCATAAACAGCTTGCACCTTCCCGGATGCCTGCAAGGTGAGGCCTCTTTTCAAAAAGAAGGGTGATGAGTCCGATGTCTGCAACTATCGTCCAATATCGCTCCTTCCGGCAGTATCCAAAATCATTGAGAGGGTAATCTGTGACCAGCTGACTCTCTACCTGGAGGAAAAATAAACTCCTGGTGGAGAGGCAGTATGGCTTCAGAAAATCCAAATCAACCAAACTGGCCTTAATTGATTTTGTAAATGGTTGCATTGATGCGGTCGAGGCTGGTGAGACGGTATTCGGCTGTTTTTGCTGACCTGTCGAAGGCCTTCGACTGTGTCAATGCGGTCATTTTATTGAAGAAATTATCAGCACTGGGCGTTCAAAATTCTGCCATCGCATGGCTAACCTCATACTTGACCAATAGGTATCAGGTAGTGGAGGTTCTCAGCACAACCAAATTCAAAATTAAATCCACACTTTCACGACCCAGTTTGATCCGAAATGGCGTGCCACAAGGTTCAATCCTGGGCCCTTTGCTTTTCCTGGTTTATGTAAACAACATAACCAGTAAGATTCCAGTGGAAAATCTTTACATGTTCGCTGATGACACTACCCTAGTTACCAGGCACAGAGATTGTGGAGTCCTGGAATTAGAATCCTTCATCAAAGCAAACAATCTAGCCCAATTTTTTTGAAACAAACCACCTCAAACTCAATCAAGAAAAAACAAAATGCATCTGCATCCAAACAAAACAAAAGAAAAATTCAAAAAATTCCTGGACTCCTAGCTTGTGCATAGGTTGACAGGGAGATGGATGTCACAAAATCAGCAGAACTGCTGGGGGTGATATTGGATGATGGGTTAGACTGGAATGAACAGTTGGTCAAAAATTGAAAGCAAATTAGCCAAAGGCGTTTTTGTCCTTCGAAACCTTGCAAAACTCAAAAACAACCAATTGGAAAAAATCTGTATACCACTGTTTGTTCGAGTCTCACATCTCTTACTCGGGGGGCTCAGCCTCAAATCTCAAACAAATTTTTACTTGGCAAAAAAAAAGGCCATCAGAGCCATGTTGGGCCTGCCTCCCCGCTCACATTGTAGTGATCACTTCAAAAACCTAAAAATATTAACAGTTCCATGTCTATATATTTATGAATGTGCCTGGTACATAAAATCTCAAAACTTAGAATTTATAAACAATAGTCATAATTACAATACTAGATTTTAAGAACAATTTCTCAATGCAACATAGGCTTACTCTTTTTGAAAAAAAACCAAATTTCTCTGGACTAAAAATTTATCAAGTTTTACCACTAATAATAAGAACAATCAATTGTAACAAAAAATTCAAGAGTGAGCTAAAAAATTTCCTAATAGATCAATCCTTCTATAGCATGGAACAATTTTTTGATCATTGTAAAGGTCTGGAACACCCCACCCTACCCTAAACACTGTCCCTCCTATACAGGGCAGTTTTGGACCTGCAGAAGCCCTAAAATGGGCCAACTTCCTGCGGAAACAAAAGTATCAAGTATCAAAGTAAGTAAGTATATAAAGAAAACATTGAACTGTTGTCTTTAAAACACGTTGACTGTTATGCCAATATTATTTAACTTTTTAAGCTCTTGGGAGGAGAGTACTATCCCCCTCATACCTTCCCCCTTAGTTATACCACTGTTTTTAAAATATAAAATTCTACTCACATAATACCATTTAATTATTAATTGTCACATTACTTTATACTGTAACACAGACCCATACTCAGACCGATTTTTCGGTCAACTTTACAGGGGCCTGGAGCCTCTTGAATGGGTCCAGGGCAGCCTTTCCACGCTTGTACAGAGGCGGGTTGTGGGACATGTTAGGGCCCAGCTGAATATCTATTTTGGGTCCGGCATAGCTGTGAACGACCCTGCCGTAACATAAAATCCACCTATTATATTTGAGTTGGACTCCTTTAAGAATATAATTACAAAAAGATAAGAATTCAATTTCTATCATCCAGTTGAGTTATCAGGCATTCTTCTGCCATCATCCAAAATCATAAATTCACAAAATTTTAATACAGTGCTACTAAGCTTTTCATTAATTGTCATAGCAACCAAGATATTTTCACGTTACATCTAAATAGAATGTAGTTGAAAATTGAAACAGTACGATTTCTTTTACAAAAACCTTTTCAATGATTTATCATACAATTCTACATTATTACTAAGTTTTAACTGTTATATAACAAATAATTATAGAGAATAAATATAATTGTAATTCCATCTAATATTTACTGCATTGTGATCCAATTAATGAAAAATGTTACAAACATCTGTTTTGGTGTTTAACATTATGAGAATGGCTCTCATTTAATTATCAATACAGTTTTATTAAAAGCAAACGTTTGTTCTTAATAAAAAGTGCAGTAGAATTTAAATTTCACTGTCTTTGTAAAGAGAATTTGAAGAAGGACATGGCAATACATAATTGCAGATCTAAAACGTTAAAGAAATATTTTAACTTAGTGTTTTGTAACTTAAAAATAACATATTTGTAACTTTTAATACCTCATCGTTTTTGGTAACGAGTGAATTTTTGGTGGAACTTGAGTGTCATCGACGGAAATCATCTGTTTATTTTGTTTTGCTAAATATCCTTGCTCAACATGATCAGGGGTAAAATAATAATGGCTGCCATAATAGATATCTAGATGTTAGTGATAACTGACCTTACTGTAGATTGTAGAAGTACAGTATCATCTGTGATACGCCTAGAATAAATTCTGTGTTCATTAGTGTGTTGTATAAAAATATTGTAATTTTCATTGTTTTATTATTTTTATTACAAACTGATTTGTTAATGTTATGTAAGTGATAGTGACATAAGTAACTTTGTTGCCAAAGCATGTACTATTTTTATTGATTTTAATATTATACCTATTACTTATTTATTATTAGTGTTTATTAGCCTATTCTGTTGAGTCAAGTATGTTAGTTTTATGATATGAAACTGGATATACAAGTGAATTTATTGGCTATCAAATTCATTATAGCCAGATTATGTTTTGGTCATCAGTAGCAAAGATCTATCAACATAATCAACAGTGTAATATTTTGAAAGTTGGTGTGTATTATGTTACTAATCAAGTAATTTTTTTACATTTTTCCACGTGTAATTATTTGTTAAAATAAATTATCTACTGTCCTTCTCTTTTTTGCCTTACACTTATGCAATCTTTTAATGTTCCGGAACGGTTTAACAATTTTTTAACCACTTATTGGAAAAAAAAGTTTATGCAATTTTCAGGTTTTAATTCATCAGGGGGACGGTCCACCAGGAGTCAGAAGAAAATTTTAAATTGCAGCATAGGTCGATATCACATTACATGAAATCAAATGTGTTTTAGTAGAGCACAATGCTGCAAACCGGACCTCAAAAGATTTACCATATCCAAAATGGTGGCATTTTAAAGGTTCTCTTAAATTATACAAATTAGTATAACACATACTATTATGTTTCTTAAACATAACATTAATTTACTGTAGTGAAGTTAAAAATCAAGTACTCACAGTTACAGTAAATGTTGAAAATGCTCTCCAAGAATTGGTTGACAATATGTATAACAATCTCTAGCAGAAACTAATAACAACTTTTGTAACTTATCCGGAAGTATTTGCAGAGTTTCTCCCTTGATGCGATTAATTAGTTCTTCGTGATCATTGTTGCCAACACACTAAAACTAATTCATTGCATCAATGAAGAAACTCAGCAAATCCCTCCAGATATGTTAAGAAACCATAAAACACCCCCATTTTGGATAGGGTAAACCTTATGAGGTCTGGTTTAAAAGACCTCCATCTCGACCTATGATCTAGTTAAGATATTGCTAAGATTAAGATTTGTTTCTGCCTCCTTGCAGGCAGTCCTCCTATTGAGACTAAAACCTGAAAATTGATATACCAAGTCTCATTACTTCCCAAAAAAAAGTTATGAAGCCATTCCAGGACTTTTTAAGCACACCGTATACACAGTATTTGCATATAAGAACATTTGAATTCTTGACCCAGTTTCTTTAACTTAATTTTATCTTGTGCGTATACAATTTATTTTGAGTTTTACTAAAACTCTAAAAATTGCTAAAAATAGTAGGTAACTGTTTATGAGTTGGTAGATTTAACATGTCTTTTTTTAATCATGGATATATTGAATTTTTGTGTGCATTTTTCATTAAATGTTGTAGTATGGTTTGACAAACCAAATAAAATTTAAAACACAAACCTTGTTAATGTTTTTAATTTTGTTGTATATTATCACAAACAAATTCATGGCTATTACACAGTTAAATTCATATTGTTCTATTTTGTCTAAGTATATTCATATATAGAGTCTGAGAACAGAATGGCTCAAGGAATTGTCTATTACAGGACATCAAAAAGTGAAGGACATGTAGAAATCAATTCCTCTTTAAAAAATACGTTTTATATAAAAATTGAAAGTGCAGCAAATTTTGCTTCAATTTCCGTAAATTCAGTCATGATTTCTTTCTGAACCAAATTTAAAAACTTTGAAATAGAAAAAATGTAGAAATTTTCAAGCAATTATATATTTTTAATAATGGTAGTTTTTTACACGTAGCAAAATAGTGTAAAACCATTTATAACTTTTGAATACAAAAAGTTGTAGTCTTAATAGATACACTAGTATTTTTTGTTGTTGTAATGGATAGCTATTTAGTAAAACTACCGCCTATTTAATAGTTATATGCAGTTTATGTTTTGTTTCCTACAAAATGCAGGATCATGAATTAATTTTAAGGCTAAAATATTTTAATTTAATGTTAAGTTTACATTTTATCCTACCATTATTAACAGGATCTATAATAATTGTAAATCTAGAACTTGTAAAAACCCTTTTATTTGTGTTTGAACTTATGGATCTATTATCTAGGTGCGATCTAATTTTAAAAACCATTCATTCTTCAAAAAAGCCTAAGAACTAAAGACACTTAATGAATCATTGTAAACTATAAATGGCATGGTGTGAATAAGTGAATGAGTTTGATTTTTTTAATTAATAAATTTTAATCATTGTCCTTTAAGATACCTGTATTGAAGACAGTAAAACTTTTGTTAATTCTTTTTGGAATTTTAAGCAATTCAGTATCTATTTAGAAGAATCTAATCTGACCCAAAAAAAATGGTGGAAGTAAGGATATGAATTTGTAAAGTGAGTATAAGAAGTTTGACTGGAGGGAATAACATGCTTTTATTCGTTAAACTTTAAAGTCCTGAAGTAATATTTTACTAAAACAAAGTAATTTTCTTAAATTTCATTTTATTAAAAAAATATTTTCACAATTCATGAATCATGAAACCGCGTGTTTCTTGGAAGAGATGTTTCGTTATATAAACGCTGTACCAAAATAACATCTTTATTTTGAGCACTTTTATTTAGGCTTGTTACAAAACTGCCCAAAAATCATCATTAAAATGCCTATAGTTAGTTCCCTATGGAATGATCAGAGTTATATTTTATATTATTCTATCTTCACAAAATTTATCTTAAGAACTGAAATTTAAACTGAATTTTTAGGAATTGACCTGATAAAAAAATCTTGAATAATATAAAATGGCAGAAATACTCTACAAATTATTCACCACATTGTTTTGCAGAGTTAAAATTATTCATAAAACTATATAAACATATTCAAAATTACATTATTTTTTCATTAATGTCATTGCATATTGCATTGCAAGCATTCAGATAAATCAAACAAATAATTATATGTAAGATTATTGCATAATGAGTCTAATTATTTTAAATAAAAGAAGAAGAATCTCTTAGTTAAATTTTTTATTTACTGTTTACCAGTATCTAAAGAATCATTTTTTGGTTTGAGGTTCGATGTTGAGCACTTGTAACCTACCTTATTTTTATTAGCATGCTTATGTAATGAAAAGGAACTGTGTGTTGTGATTATTATTGTGAGAACTGGGCCCTTGCATGGAGCTACAGTATGAATTGTCCAATTTTCCAAGTGTTAGTTTCCCATTATACCTACCCAGTGGTGTAACTAGGATTTGCCCTTGGGGGGGGGGATGAAACTCATTGAAGAGTAGACCACGCGGGGTATTATGGAATAAATTCAAATACATTTAAACTTGTATTGATTATATAAGCTTATTTCAGACTAGTTGGATTGATGCTAAATTCATATTTTATTCCTTTCTAGGGGCCTTGGGGATGTTTATCCTCGTCATCCCCCCTTAGTTGCACCACTGTAACTACCAAAATAAGTTATCATCTTCTATATTTAATTATATTTATAACAACCGTGTTTAGAGGTTAAGAAGCTTTGTATTCTTGCCATTTTATTTTTATTTTCAAAATCTAATAAAATAAGTATACGGTTTGAGCCTGGTTCTGACTGAATTATGGAATTAGCCTTTGATGAAACGGATTGTATTCTCAATTTACAGAATTTAAAGACCTGATGATAGCTGACATCTCAATAAAGACCTATCCGGCCATTATCCATCCATTTCTTATCTAGAAATAAGTAGAATTAACATCAATTCATAGATGTAAGCAAGATTTATAGGGTAATTGTCAAGAAGGAACATTTATTCAAAAGGGAAAATGTACATATTGTTGTTAAGTTATTTAATCCCTGACTTGTTTGTTCGGTTTTTACCAAAGATGTGCAATTCATGTAAGCCAAAGAAATCACCAAAAAGATTCAGTGGTGGATTATTGACTGTAGATATGTGTTGATTTAGTAACTGTATTACAGCATTACTCTAAGTAGTTTAAAAACAAGATAACACTCAAAATATTGTCTCTATTTTAATTATGCACTTGTTATTTGTACAACTTTTCTGTGATTGTTTTGTACTAATATTTTTGTTATTCCTGTGCCAATGACAGAGCAGTGTCATTGTTAGTGTAAATACTTTCAACTATAAGGTCAAAAATAAAATAGTTAATTACATTCTCCTTGAAACTTGACATGAAACAGTATTTTGTTTACAGTTGGTTATTGACATTGTATCATCTGTTGGATAGTAGAATCAATGAATACAAAATTCATTGGTAGAATCCTGGACAGATGTAAAAGAATTCTTAAGAAAGAAGATTAAGCATAAAAAATGTTTTACTAAAATTTAATCAATTTTTGACGAAACGGGAATGAAAGGTGAAGCTTTCTTTGTTTCAGAGTCTAGCAGTTAAAGTAGGCAAATGGCAGTTCTCCTTCATGTTAAAACTTGCAAACACCTTTAAAATTAAGGAAGCCAAACCCACTCTAACAGCCATTTTACACAGTAAACTAGACAAATGAATCAATCCTTATATCCAATCTTGAGATTTTTTAAACGAAAGGTAGATAGTATACGATTTTGATATATCCAGTGGAAGGTGTAAAATTTAGTTTTATTTTATATGGACATATTAATTGTTACTACATTAATTGTAATAACTAAATTGTTATTGTTGTTTTATATATAAACATTGACTTATTAAGGTGCGTTTCCATTAACACAAGTTGCTGAAACATGTTGCGCAACTTGTGGCATATAAAATTTGACCGGCTAAACATGAACTGAAACATCTGCAACATTTTGTAAGCGTTCAGCAGTACAGCGTTGAGAATTAAAGATACAGTATAGTGTTTTCTAAGTTCTTAACTACTAATTTCGCGAGTGAATATGAGCAATGCTTCTACCTCAGCTTTCGTGGTCATGGCAGGCGCTTACTTCCAACTTATGAAAAGAAAGCGTAAACGTCCAAGATGGTGGATTCGAAGCTTTTTAGCAAATAGAGAAACGGGAGGAGCATATAACTCTTTGATGAGAGACTTACGTATGCAAAGCGGTTTTTATAATTTTTTGAGTATGAAAGCTTCTGATTTTGAAAATTTATTGTTGCACCGAAAATCATAAAAATTTTAAATATCGAAAACCTATTACTCCTGGAGAAATGTTAGCGACAACCCTCCGTTTTTAGCTACAGGTGATAGCTACAGTTCCCTGATGTACCTACACAGGGTTTCCAAATCAGCCAGCTCCGCTTTTCTTACTTTTCTCAATTTTTGTTTTTTCTCTCATATACTGAGATCTTATACAATGAAGCTTCTTCTTGACTTCTTCAATAGGTTTCTCCATAACGTCTGCAATTCTCTTAAGTGCATCAGTTCTGGTGTTGGAATTTTTGCGACTTGAATTTCTTATGTTCCAAAGAACTGTCTCTTGTTCATACAATTCAATTAACTTTGCCACTTTGCACTTTGGCCACTCCATCGCAATAAATATTATAATTAATTATTCTATTTATAATTACAATATAATAGATTCTACCGTAACTAAAAAAAATGTAAAGTTCTACGACTTGAACAAGGAGCACGTGTCGGTTAACGTTGAGGTTAGGTTGACAGCGACTAAACAGTACTGCGCATGCACAAGTCCCGGCACATTGTTGCAGCCTGTTTCCAATAGTTCGTGATACAAGTTGCACAACATGTTTTGTTTCACGGTGGCCTGAAACAATTTTGTCCCCGGCACATGTTGCGCAACATGTTGCAGACTGTTTCCATTTAAACAAGTTTCGGAGGCACATGTTGTGCAACGTGTTGCGATACAAATTTGTTTAAATGGAAACGGGGCTTTACAGTGTTTTGTACTGTAGGTTCTTGCAAGGACTTGTTAAATATTTATAACATGAACATACTACTTCACAAATACTATTTCATGAAAATGCCATAAACAAAATATTGATGGCATATTATTTTAGAAAATGCATCAAAATGCTTTCCGAGAAAATAGTTAAATGGTAGAGCTGAATTGTCTTGAGAGGATGAGAATGTTGAAAGAAACACATCATGATAGAACCATGTTACATGTTTTCTATATTAAAATAAAGCCTAAAATTTCACCTTTTGCAAGTATATTTTTATTTAAGTCAAGTTTTAAAATTATTTATTTATAGCTCATAACCTTAATAAATTCTGATATGCAGAAAATAGACTTCAAAATTTAATAAATAGGATAGAAACAGAAAACACTTATTGTAAAAAAATTCCTTTAAAAATACTCGAAAAAAAAAAAACATTTGCTCAGATGAAACAAGTTTTAAGCAAATGGTTGTTTCTATTTACACTACAGTACCAATTGAAAGGATTTAATACTTTAGAGTGTTATCGAAGTAAATCTGATCTGCATTTATCCAATACTGTTGTCACAATAAACCCAAAAATATTAAAATATTAAGAGAATGGAAAACACAATAATTTTTACTGAATAGAAAAGGGTAGATATTAATATAACTAGGTTTTCAATAACTTATTGTTCCTGTTTAGAGTCTTAATTGAATACACCCATTATTTAACTACAACATTTTCGTTTAATTACTGTGCTAGTTTGTTATCTTGATCTATTTCATTAGAGACAATAAATTGAGTGTTGAAATGTACATTATCTAGTTTTGTACTAGTGGTTGGTATTTCTGTATGGATGGAGTTTTGGTGTTTTATGTTGTTAACGTTAACCTATGGTGGTAATAAATAGATGATTTCGTTGGTATTCTGACTGTTAATGACCTGTCCTTCCTTTGGTAACTCCACAGGGTATAGTATGCCCTTCTTAAATTTTTTATTTGGAATATAAAAAAGAAACTTGGGAAGTGTGTCTTATTGGTATAGTATACATTTTGAGAGGATGCTCATTGAACGGGTTCCAGACCCCCTCCCTACCTTATGCTAGAGGAATTGTAGTTGTTCATTATGTATTACGTAAATAATTATTCATTATGTATTTTATATTTCTTCGTTTTCTATTATGCTTTGTTATTAATACTAAATAATAATACTACAGAATTGAGGTTGAAATAAGACTATCCAAGTTTGGTAGAGGATGTTTCATTGCTACTTGCAGGTGTATTTATTTCTAAGGATAATGTGCAATTATAGCAACTAATTACCTAAAAAATTTAAATGGGTGCATTATTTCGTAAAAAATCTAAAGAAACGTGAACTTTCAGTAAATACGCGTACTAATTAGGACAAATTGCATATGGTACAGTGTAGTACATAAATAATGAAGTTTAAACACAGTACCAAATTGCAACTTATAGGTTGCATGAGTTAAATTAAAAAGTGAAATCAAACAAAAACTGCACATTCAGTACTGATATTATCGCCGTGTACAATACTAATTATTAAAAGGTGAACTCAGTAATTGTCTTTTGTCGTGGTGAAGAGAGTCTATTTGATAATGCATAGTTTTGCCATTGTGTTAAACATGGTATCAGCTAGTGCAGCAGTAGCCTGTTGCTCTAGGTATTCTAGTGTAATGTTAAGCACTGCTGGACCGTCTGCTTGTGGCACCAAATCTTATCACTTTATCACTAAAGTTCTCGTCATCACTTCCTTCCTCCTAACACTCCTTTGATTCTTGAGTGACTGCACGAGGGGCGTCTAGCTTGTCGTTAAGAGTGCTTCTGCTTACTCGCCATGGCAATCGGCTCTCACACTTTTATTATGCAAATAATCACAGCAGTGGAATTTATGTTTGCAGTGAGAATACAGATGACACACTGCCGACCACTGTAGACTACAGCACAATGTGCAGCTGTTCTATGAGTCAGTATTTGTATTTTTGCGTGCCGAGGGAAGGGGACTACAGTTGGTCCGTAGCGCATGGACATGTCAAATCAAATCAGATCAGATTTTTATTGCCGGAACATTCTATAACGCATGGCAAAAGTCAACATGTCTAATGTGTGCTACAAAAGTGAACTGTAACTTACTAACTGTGCTTGGTATTCGCAGTCTAACACATTTGTCATATGGAATTTAAAAAATGGAATGGAAAATTTAAGCGTCATAGGTTTATTTCGATTTAAAGAAAGTAGCAGTAGTTTTATAACGCATAACATTGTCACCTTATAAAGGTAAACTTAACCCTATCATAGTCTCTGATGGCAAGAAACCAAGCTCTTCTTCCATATCTACGCAATTCAATTTCTTCAGTTCTACGTTTTCAGTGTGAAAGGAACAACAAATATAGAAAATATGGTGAAAACTGTCTAAAGTTTGGTTTTACTTTTACTGGAAATATTAATGAACATTTGCCACATAGTGCAATTTGTCTTGAATTTTTATCACTCAGTGAAACCATTTCTCTTAAAGCGCCATTTCAACACCAAACATGAAGATTTTAAAGACAAATCTTTTGAATTTGTCAAATGGAAGGGATCTGAACTTAAAGCAGCTAGTACTTCCTTTACTGTATTGAACATCAGAGCTGTTGAGGCTTCACCAAGGTGGGCCTCAGGATTCCTTGAGAGCTAAAGCCCCATACTATTAGGGAGACTAGTTTTACCAGCAGCTAAAGACATTGTCTCCACATTAATTGGAGAAAAGGAAGGGAAACAGCTTGATGTGGTTTCCTTATCTGACAATATGGTAACAAGAAGAATATTGGACACGGTGTTAAATCTAAAAGAAACTTTAGTGAATAAAGTGACAAAAGCAAGTACTTTGCAATTCAAATAGACAAAAATATAGATGTAACAAATGTTACATATAAGATACGAAGATGAAAGTAAAGTTGGTGAGGGCATACCACCAGCTCACACAAATGGGGAGGTATTTGAAAAATTAACAAATTGAATTTACTGGAGGAAAAGTGTAGGTATATGCACGGATGGAACAGGAGCTATGACAGGAGCACAAAGTGGAGTGGTTGCAAAAATAAAAATGGAGGTTCCCCTTGCTACACAAGTTCACTGCAGCCCATCATAAGGAAACTTATGACAAAAAGATGTCAAGCAGAGTTGAAAACTGTCCTGAATGGGGCTGTAAGGACAGTGAACTTTATTACGAGCTTTACACATAAACAGAAATTGTCAAGAGGTAAAGTTTAGACTCAAGTTTTCGAATTACGGCACGAGATATTAATTTTCTCATCAGATACAAATTTTGAGCTTCGAGATCGTGTCACTGACGAACTATGGCCTTGTAGGTTGGATTACTTTGCTAACATTTTCTTTAAGCTCAATGTCTTTAATAGAAGCCTGCCTTAAAGGAACATACAATACTCCATTTTGAGTATTTTACAAGATTAATGCTTTTAAAATATCAGTTGTACAGATGATCAAGTTAAGAAAGAAAAGATTTCACTGTCCCCTTTACTTATACACTTTGTAGAAGAAAATGAGCTTTTAGTAACACACTATTACGTGACATCAGTAAACATTGTAAAGAGTTAAAGGAAAATTTGTGCTAGTACTTTCCAAAGAACTTTGATGTTATTATGTGAATCAAAAATACATGTTGCGATATCACGAAAATACTTGATTTTTTCAACAACTGATAAAGAGTAATTGTTTTTTCCGAATTAAATAGTCATTTATATCGGAAAGAAGTTTTTAAACCAAACTACTCTCATTGACTTTTGGATTCAAAGACCCCATGACTATTGTGAGATTGCAGATAGAGCAGTGAAATTAATTTTTGCTACCCTTCACGATTTCATACTTCTGTGAAGCTGGATTCTCATCCTTAATATGTCTGAAAAACAAGTCTAGCGATAGACTAGCATCTGTTGAGAATGACTTTCGTTTAAAACTGAGCGGCATTTCACCAGACATTACAAGTTTGAGTCAATCAATCCAAGCCCATCCATCTTATTTATATGTTAAATTATTTGTATTCACATTACTGTAATTACATAAAAAAATATTAAATAAATTCTAAATATAAAAATGCTTTAAATTTTTGTTCATATTTTCCCAATATTCCTGGTTTTGTTTCTGCTGCTAGTCAACATAATTATTTAATTTATAAGTTTTTGACATTATTAATATTTTATTACATATTTTTGTTATTATATTACGTTTAAAATCTTCACAAAGTGTTTCAAAGTGACCATTAAAAATAGATTTTTGTTCTATTTATTGTAATGGTAAAACAGCAACTATTTACATAAGAATAGATTGTTTGTATATGAATCAAAAACCTTAAACACTACTGTTACCAAATATTAAAAATTTCAAAATAGCATTTTTGTTAGATTTATAGTTTATTATTGTATATAAATCAGTGATACATAAAGGTTTCGAAATATACTAGGTGGTATGGCCCCAAAGAAATTTGGGAAATTTGGGAATTTTTTTGTATAGTAAACAAAATACTAATACTCTTCTGTTTCCTAATTCGTAAATTACCATTTTCATAACTGTTTTTACAGGTAATTTTTCATAACAGGTTTTATTTCACAAAAGGTAAATATGACTAAAATTTTAGGATTATATATTAATAAAAATTAAACTCGGCCATCCATATGCTGTTAGTCTGTAATACAATTTTCTCTTGTATGTATATAAGGGTGATTAATATGACATATTACACACTGGAACAGTCCAGTCGTAATATTACTTACTTACTTACTCTTACTCCCAGGGCCATTTATATCGGAGGTGATATTTAGCCGCACCAACAAAGCTCCTCCATCTTGAACGGTCCTCCGCATCTTCCTCTGAAGCGCCCACCTTCTCCATATCAGCCTTCACCTGGTTCCACCATCTCACTTTCGGTCTCCCACGGGGTCGTCTTCCTTCTGGGTTACCGTACATTACACTCCTCAGTTTGCATTTCTCTTCTCTTCTCAAAACATGGCCTGCCCAACGGAGTCTTCTGCACTTTATTTCTCCTATTACATCCGTACTATTGTAGAGCTCCCTGATTTCTCTATTATGTTTTCTTCTCCATACCCCTTGTTCATATGATGGCCCATAAATTTTACGTAAAATTCTATTTTCGAAAACTAGAAGCTTTTTCTCATCCTTCTTATTTAGCCTCCATGTTTCGGATCCGTACAAAAGCACTGGACATATAATTGTTTTGTATATTCTAGTTTTAGTTTTGTGAGAGAGAGATTTGGTTGAAAGTATCCTATTGCATGCATATGCACATCTATTTGCTATTATGCACATCCAGTCGTAATATTATGTTTATTAAATAATTGATTGTATTATTTTACATTTTAAACTGGCTTAAATTAGGAACAAAGAAACACTATACTACACTAAACCACAATCAGTTATCCTTTAAGTTGAATAATTAATGGATGTGCTTTTTAAACAATTGTACACTTAATTAAAACAATACTTTAGTATTATTAAAAATAGAGTTTACAAGAAACTCTACAACTTCTAACAAAAGCTTTTTGAAGAATTTTTTCATTAGTCAGATACAATAACAAACTCAACGCAATTGTTATCATGTGACTGTTAGCAAATTGTTATGACACCAAATACACAATTTGTACTCAATGAATGTTATATACTTGGACATGGTTGAGCAATACTAATCTACAGAAGATTCCAAAAAAGGGTTTTGGGGGATGACACAGTACCTAGTCTTTGGGAATAACTGATATGCAAAGGGGTTTTTTAAAGGCCAGTAGAGTATTCTAGTCTCTTGAAATTATGATATCTTCAAATCTTTAAAAGCCAAGAGATTTTTCGATCTCTGGAAATTTGTGGCTGATGGGAGTTTATGATCTCTGGAAGAGTTTTGAAAGATCACACCAGGTTAAAAAATATATAATTTATTATTTATGATACTATTTATACTTGCTAATACTTTCTTAACCTAAATTAACTAAGGCACCAATAAGAAGAGAGACAAGAGGGTTGACCATATCACTTATTGGATCCTGTGGACCAGATATGGCTAACGGCTCAGCCACGGGATCAGCTATAGCAATAGCCATAGGCTTAGGCTCAGCTTCTGGAACAGAGATTGGATTGCAGAAAGCAGCACCCTGTAACATACAATTATTGAGAATAACTCGATCCCATTACAATCATAAAATTTGTTCTGACTAAAACAAGTTTGTTTAACATATATATATATATATATATATATATATATATATATATATATATATATAAAACATATATATGTTTACATATATATATATATATATCCAGAATGAAATTATATATATATATATATATATATATATCAGAGTTTAAACATGATGACTCTACTTCAGAGTACTGTGCCAAACTGGGAGTGAAAGTATTAACATCATACACTATCCTTATAGTAGAATAAATACAGGGTGGCACATATGTTTCCCCAGAAGAGAAAACAAATTCATTATATGAAATTTGTTTCATATAATACATTGAAAGGTAAATTTGTTTCACATATTACCTTACAGTGTTATAGCAGTTGTTCGAAATGTCCACCTTGATTTTGTATGCAGTTTATATGACTGAGAACAGACTCACAAATTTTTAGCAATAAAGGTTTATCATTGTTAACAGGTTCAAATGCATTTCTAATTCGGTTTCTGAGTACGTCAAGATTTTGCTGTTTTGAAGGATACACAGTCTCCTTTATAATACCCCACAGTGAAAAATCAAATGCGGTCAGGTCTGGCGAGCGTGCAGGCCAATCGATTGTACCATGGCGATCAATCCATTCATTAAATGTGTTATTTAAAAAATCTTGAACTAGGATACCGAAATGTGCTGGGGCACCATCTTGTTGCCAGATTCTGGCTAATCTGAACAATCACATAATCTGAATAGGGCTCGGTCCCAATTAGGTCGGATTAACGGGACTCTACTGTATTTTTATTATGCTTCCACCACAACTGATGTATGTAATCTCGTTCGGTTGTAAACATTTTTAAAACACACACAAACAAATAATAGATGCAAAGAGCGTCACTTTACACCGGAACAGACAACAATGAACTTACTCCGTGTTGCTGCCAACTTAACATTGTTACCAACATATCGAAACAAAATATCCCAATTTATGAGGAAACTGACATATTGCCATCCTGTATATAACATTGTATAGATAAATCAGACAATCAACTTCGTTTTACAAAAGAGAAGTCAATGCCAACTGTAAATGCTGATCTTACAGAGCACATAGCAGAGAACATTTTCAGCACCTACCTAGACCTGAGTGAGCATTTGATTACCTTGGACATGATCTAGTTTTGGCCAAATTAAGAATGAATGAATGAATAACGTTTATTCCAGCAGTTTATATGTAACATATATACAATGGTTCTTAAATGAAATAGCTATTATTATATGTACAGCAGCTCATATATGTAGAAGAAATGTAAGAAAATGTAACGAATAGCACAATGAAAATAACAATACTGGAAAGCCTACATGGGCAATCTGCCTGTGCGTAGGCCTAGTTGCATCTAGCCGCCAACATAAAATTTAAATAAAACGCTGGAATGTTAGTAGTAGAGTAAAAATAAGGTAAAAAAGATAAAGGGGGATATATGTCTATTGCTACTTGAATTTTACTGTGTAAGTGACTGTTTTTAATCAAGCGAACTCAAGAAGTCTGGGAATCGCAGAGACAGCCCTAAAATGATTCGATTCCTACATGAAGGGACAAATCCAAGTAGTAAAGGTGAAAAATGTGAACATGAGCTAACAAGTATTGTGCGATCACATCCAACACCAAGAAGAAGGGACGTACTACAAATGTCAGTTTTAAGGTCAGCACTGTTTATTATATTTACAAATGACCTACCAATACACCTACCATACAGTGAAGCAATTATGTATGCTGACAACATTGTGTTTCTACTAGCAAACAGTAATATGAACATTTGGAAATTGACACATGAATCTGTCATTACAACACAAAACTATTACGTGAATAATGACCTTGTTTTTCATAAAAATACGACTAAACAGATGTATATTGAAAGAAATATAAACATCTAAATAAAACTCTCTGACCTTCAAAAAGTGAATATGTTGAAACACCAAGGGGTAATGCTTGACAACAATGAATCATGGTTCTTTCTAAAACTTCAAGAAGACTTCATCTCGAAAGATCTCAAAACACTGGTGTGTTCTGCAGTCGGATGTGTTAGAGACTTGATCCAGGTATCTCATTTCGCCAAGAACATTGTTGAGTTTCAGCAGGTTACCGGAGCAACAGTCTGCATAGTCTCGTATGAACAACCAACAGCACAGAGGCAACTGTGGAGAGGCCTCACACACAACGAGTTTGTCAGAACCCTGAGGAAGCAATTAGCTGAGCACCAGGCGCAGAAACAGCAGCTAGATATCTCTCCTTCATCGCAGTCTCCACTCTCCGGTGAAGTTGTTGTGCTCAGTGATATAGGTCTCAGTGTAGATACATTTGCATCTTGTTTGTCCCTCACTGACACACCTACACTCTCACAGAATATTTCTCTCACTGACTCTCCTACATCTTCACAAAACACCTTTCTCACTAAGACACCTACAAAGTTACAAAATGTCTCTCCCACAAATACATCTTCAACAAATGTAACTGGTAATAGTGTAGATTTAAACTAGAACTTCTTGACAACGACACAGTCTCGGCAAACTTAGACCAGCCTTGAATTCCAAATGTAATTAGCAGAAATTTTCCCAAAGAAGACATGCAAAATCAACTTCATAAGGCTAACTTAGTATGCTCCAAAGCTATTAATAATATGCATGCTAGAAACTATAATTTAATAATGCACTACAACATCCGAGGTATAAGCCAAGACAAAATTTCAGAACTAAATATATTTTTATCAGAATCAAAAATAAAGATAATCTCACTGAACGAACATTGGCTTGACAATGAGTGTATAAATATATTAAATTCATTAAATAATTATATTTTAGGTGATTATTATGTAAGACAAAATAATCAAAGAGGAGGTTCTTGTCTTTTAATAGAAAAACACTATCCCTATATACCAATTAAACTTTTTATTGATTTATATGAAGATTTTATTTTTGAATGTTCGTGCATTGAGCTTCTTGATCATAGCGTAGTCATTGTTTCTATCTACACTATACCAGACTATAATGCCAGAAAAATATTTTTTGCGAAACTTGAGAAAATGTTCTTAATAATTGAAAAAGTATTAAAGAATAAATCGATCTTAATAGTGGGTGACTTTAATGTAAATATACTAGTAGAAAATGATATAACAAGCAAATTCTTAGAAATAATTGAATGTAATGGTTTTCAGTGTATGTTTGGTGATCCAACTAGAGTGTCAGTAAATACTTCAACTTGTATAGATAACATATTAACTAGAAAAGGATATGATGTTATAGCCAAAATGAATATTGACCTAGGTCTTTCTGACCATAATGCGATTTTTTTAAATATCCCACAAAATACAATAGAAAAGCAAGGCTTTAAAGAAATACTGGTAAGGAAAAGGATATTCTCTAGTAAACAAATTAATATTTTTATGGAATCACTAAAAAATTGTGACGATTTAACAGTAAGCCCAAGTATAAATGCCGAGGAAAGCTACAATAACTTTCTAACTTGTTTTTTAAGACATTATGAGTCTGCTTTTGTTCCAAAAACTGTTAAAGTTAAACAGAAAAGAAAAAAAGTAGTTTTACATTGGATTACACAAGGAATAAAAATATCAGCAAAAAGAAAACGTGAACTTCACTGGAAATCAAAATTCAGTAGAAGTATACAATTTCTAAGTTATGTTAAATCCTACAAAAAGATTTTCAAAAAAGTAGTTATTGAGGCAAAGAAAAGGGCAAACTCCTTGTTTATACAGAACTCAGAAAATAAATGCAAGGCTGCCTGGCATGTTGTGAATAAAGTACTCGGTAAAGATAATAAAAACAGAGGAGATAAAATTACTTTAATAGATTCAAATAACACGGAAATAAGTAATCCAGCTCAAATTGTTGAACTTTTTAATGATTATTTTTCTAACATTGTACAAAAAATTAGTGTTCCAAAGGCTACTGTAAAAGGAATTCATAATTCATTAAGAAATTTTTGTACTGAAGAGAGGGTTGCATTGCACAATCTTGAACCTTGTACAGTTGATGAGATCAGGAGATGTGTTTTAGGTCTTAAAAATAAAATTTCTGTAAGGTGGGATGGGATACCAATAAGACTAATTAAAATCTCTGTTGATATCATTTCAGAACCATTGACACAAATAATCAACAAATGTTTAAATGAAGGGATTTTTCCTGATAGATTAAAGTATTCTCAAGTTACTCCAGTTTTTAAAAAGGGCTCGAAGTTAGATTTAAATAATTATCGACCTATTTCAGTTCTAAGCAATTTCTCAAAGATATTTGAAAAGATTATTCACTCTAAATTAGTTGAATACTTTGAAAAAAACAAACTCTTTTACGATAAACAATTCAGAAAAAACATGAATACTCAATCAGCTTTGACAGAATTTACAAACAGCATATTACATGGTCTGGACGGGTCACGGAATACAGCCGGTATTTTCTGTGATCTGTCTAAGGCGTTTGATTGTGTAGATCATTCGGTCTTACTGTTAAAGCTACATGACTATGGCATTGGTGGAAATTGTTTGTCCCTTCTAAAGTCTTACCTAACAAAAAGGAAACAAAGAACAGTTATTCAAGAGAACTACAATAAAGTGTATTCAAATTGGAAAAGTAATAGTGTGGGAGTGCCACAAGGTTCTATCTTGGGTCCTCTTTTCTTTTTAATTTTTATAAACGATCTTCCTAGATCTATTACCAAAGATTTAATATTATTTGCTGATGACACAACAGCTATTATCAAAAGCTCTACTAGTGAAGAACTAATAAT
This sequence comes from Homalodisca vitripennis, assembly GCF_021130785.1. Classification (NCBI taxonomy): domain Eukaryota; kingdom Metazoa; phylum Arthropoda; class Insecta; order Hemiptera; family Cicadellidae; genus Homalodisca; species Homalodisca vitripennis. The sequence continues at coordinate 66,201,083 of NC_060213.1, forward strand.
CACTCTTTCAGAAGTGATGGATGATTTGGATTCTTGGTTTCATTCCAATGGTTTAAAATTTAATATAGATAAAACCCAAGTAATAAAATTTGGTATTAGAAACAATAAAAATGGCAATTTTAACTTCCCAAATTTAGTTGACTCACATAAATTCTTGGGAATTAAAATTGATAGTAATTTTAAATGGAAAGCTCATCTAAATGACCTTCTGTCAAAACTAAGATCCATTTCTTTTATATTTTTGCACTTAAGAGAAAATGTTTCATTTGACGTTCTAAAATCTGTTTACCATGGTTATGTGGAATCAATTCTTAGTTATGGGATTGTGTTATGGGGTCTAGCTCCTGGCATTAAAGCAGTTTTCAGATTACAAAAAAGAATTATCCGAATAATGACAAATTCTCATTTTCGAGCACCTTGCAAATCATTGTTTAGAAATAAAAAAATATTAACTTTAACCAGTTTGTACATATATGAGTTGTTGGTTTATATCCATTTAAGCAAAGACCAACTAATAGAAGATCTAAGATTTCAACATAATTATAACACTCGAAATAACGCTAATTTTAGAATACCCCTCCATCGCTCAACATTCTATGAAAAAAGCCCTTTGTATTCGGGGTTGATATTGTACAATAACCTACCCTTAACATTTAAGTCAATGACCATAGGAAAATTGAAAAATGAATTGTTCTTATTGACAAAGCTATATATGAAATAGATGAACTACAGCTAAACCTCCTTAGTTAATTCTAAATAAAAATCAAGTGTTTGTTATTTTTCTGACTAAATTTTATTGTAACATAATAAAATTACTATAAGGCTTTAGTATGTATTGTATATTATGACAATGTACCAGTTCACTATTGTAAAAAAACATGTAAAGAACGTTTTGTACAAATAAATATCTATGTTTATGTCTATGTTTATGGAATAGTCGTGTATGTGAGTACAATCCATTTAAAAACATATCTACGCTTTGACATTTCAAAGACCATTCACCATAAATATGTTAAAAATCATTTAGAAATATAATAATACGCTATATATAATAATAACTTTTAGTAATTTATTGTTAATATAATTTTATTGTTAGTTAATTCTGTTTACAACAATTTATCTTGTATAGATCTACCTCATTACGACATCTTTAGTCTCATCAATTTAAAATGTAATAATTATTTAAACTTAAATTTATTTTCCTCCACCAAAAGTTCTTCAGACAAGATTAATAATTCCTTTTTAATATTTTACTACCAAAATATCTTCAATCAATCCAGTGATGAGTGTTACAGAGACAAGAAAACTTCAAGGAAGAAGGCTGTAAACAACATTGTTGAGAACTACTTCTTGTGTTGCTTGCCACCTCATCCTTCTCCTCTAAATGATTAGACGTGAATAGATTTAAATTTGGACCCTGACACAAAATTTGTTTTATCCTCCTTAAAACTAGTGCTTGGATGCCAATAGTCCAATTTTTATTAGGCTGCAAAAGCCATAGTTCAGTATTTCCCTTTTTAAAGCCCTTTTGATAAAGTTTCTGAGATGAAGAGTATAGAAAGGAAAGACCCAACCTTTGTTACTACATAAAACTTCTCAAAATTTCCCTATTTTATGAACTTTAACACCTTCACTGCAACTTTATACTGAGGTAAAATGACTATTCCACCCATTATTCTGCGCCGTAAGGCATCTGCCACAGTCGTCGTGTTAATAAACTGATTAAAACATCCAAAAATAACCAGCACGATCAACCACTCCCTGAGTGAAGATATTACTGTTCTATCCACAGAATCTGTAAAAGGAACTCCGAAACTGGAAAGAGTCTTCTACAGCCTGGAGGATTTCTTCAATTGGAGAGACAATGCATAAGTACCCAACTCTAAAGAAGTAGATATTATTATTAAATTTAATATTATTATTATATTATTAAATTAGCTTTGTATATTAAATGTAACTAACTTTGAAGAAGAAACTGACATGTATTCTAATATTGATGATAATGAATAATGAATTCCTGAATACATTCTAGCAAAACAGGCTGGTTTTAGGCTTGGAAGAAACTGCGGAGACCAAGTACTTGCATTAACATCTTTAATTGAGAAAGGGTCATGAAAGGAAAATAAAATAATCTGCAGCCTTTATTGATCTTTCTTCAGCTTATAACATAGTGTACAGGCTTAACATCATCTCTTGTCCCTTCCTCTTTCATCTTATAAATAGAACACTAAGCATTGGAATCATAAAATTTCACCTAAGCTGTATGGAAAGTTACTTATAGACATTTCCATGATGGACTTCCTCAGAGATTAGTCTTCGCACCAACATCTAAACGCTGACATCCCTGATGTTATATAAAGAAAATGTATCTACAGAGATGACATTGATGTACTTACTCAACACAATGAGGTCAAAGACAACAGAAAGCACACTTACTTCTTACCCTGAAACTCTCTGAATTTATTTTAATACTTGAAAGCAAAATCCCAATCCTCATAAAACATTCATCTCATGTTTCCACCTTAATAATAAAATTATTAAATACAACTAATTATACCTTTCTGTGGTGTTCTTTTAAGAAAAAATGGCAACTCGCAGTATTATAGTAGGTGTAACACTAAATTGATCTCTCATATTAAAAGCAATATATAAAAAACTACAGTAAAAGTCAGAACTAACAAAACATCTAGATGGGGCAACAAGGGAAGCAAATGCAAATCTTTGCATACATGGCCTTATCCATGTTATACTCGACTGAGGGATATTATGCTCCTGTGTTCAATAAAAATGCTCTTGTGAAAAAGCTTGATGTTCAACCACATAGTGTTATGAGAATCATTAGTAATTCTCTAAGACTAACTCCTCTACCATGGGTCCTTTAACTGTACAACACAGTTCCTCAAGAAATAAGACGCAAGAAATGATATTAAGAAAAAATAATAAAATTATATCTACACCACATTTACCCATCATGCCAAGACCCACTACTGTAGGAGAGCACATTTAGGTATCGCAAACTACCTCCAAATCAGCGAACACTGAATAAAATTTTCTGTTGGACATCCACGTGGGATATGTCTGAGGGACAAAAAAACCTTAGTGTCTAATCATACTTTACCATTACACAGAATTGGTTCACCTCATAAGAACTTGTCTTGGTTGAAATGTATGTGAAATGGGGTTGATTGCTGTAACTCTTGTAAGGTTAAGAGGAGATAGGCTGAAGTAGAGGCCTATGATTATGGTGCAGAATCCCAGAAAAAATGTGTTCTTGTCCCAAGTGGTTATTTCAAGAGAGATGGAAGAGTTCCAAAAAGCTAATACCCAATCTCACTGTTGGCTTAGAAGATTGGATTTGGTTCTTTAATTAGTAGATAACGCATATATTATGTATATGTTTTAAATGTTTATGTCAGAATTCTGTGTCTATCTTTTGCTTATTATTTTATTCAAATGTGCTACCAGAAAACACAGGATATGTACGTATACCTCTATAATCAGTAATGGATTTTCTAAGTGGTAATTTGAGATGACAGATACACATGAAATCTACCTGTCATTCTTTTGTGGCGGAAGAGATAACATTATTTTAAGTTATTATTTTTACATTTTAGTTCCATAACCTGGAGAATTCCATATGCTGACTTGATATTTCATGCACTCTATCTGTTATTATGGCAATAATAACATTCGGGTAGTTTAGGCTATTTGACAAAAAGTTGATTACTACGACTATATAAAGAACGCAAGCCCAAACTTACAATTCTTTGTTTCTGATTTTAATGCCATATTATTTGTTTATAAATTGTCACTTTTATGTTTACTGTAATAAAAATCTGTTATTTTTTATAACCAAAGGATTACGATGAACAGTTTTTTCTTCAGTTTTAGATTTAAACAACAAGATTGAACAAAATATTAAATTAAGTATGGATGTATGTGTGTACTGTATCTGTTGTAAAAGTACCAACTTTTCAGTAAAAATCTATTTTCTTTTGCAATAATACTTACAACAGTGGTAAATAGTACTTATGATACAACACAATACAGTATCAGTTATCATTCACTTTTTGTCAAATACGACATTCTGTTGAAACTTATAAGAATATTTTCTTAAGTATTATATAGTGATACAAATTAGTGTGACTATACTTACAAACTAGTGTGCAGATTATACTTACAAATATGCATGATACTACAAAAAGTAATTGAAGAGAGCGTTTCATTGTTGACTATTGATTAAACTATTGCTTGCAGACATATGCGGTACAAAGTATGATATCAACAAATCAAACAAACTGGAAAATTTACAATATCAATATAAATAATACAATCACTGACAAGTTCTACTGTTAGGCTATATGTTTACACAGTTATCGTTGTAAATCAAATATTTACAATTTAACATGTTATGGAGGACAAAGTATTCATATATAAAACATTCTGTTTTGCAATAAACAGTTGAAAATGTATACCGTATTTAAATTCAAATGTAGACATACAAACTCATAAAACTAAATAGGCATTTAATTTTATGAACAGGAATATTTTCCTATTGCCAAAGTGATTTTTAACATTATTAAAGGGATTTTAAATATTCAATTGTTAGTAAAGTAGTTGTATAAATTCTAACCTTATTTTCCAAATCTACTGCAAGTGTTATGATTTATTGACATAATAAAATTTAAAAAACAGTTTTAGTACCATCAGTTTATTTTTGGTTTCTTAGTACGGCACTTGCTTTTCTTTTTTTTTTTTTTTTTTTTTTTTATACATATTTTTAACTTGAATTAATTAAACACGTTTAATAAATTTTAAACCCTGACCTACAACAATTTATGTCGTAAAAAAATGATGTGATTAAAATTTATATTATACAGGGTGTGCATAAATTACTCTGTAAGTAGTTAATAAGTACTCTACAGGTCAATATAAATAAGAAATGCTATACATTACGGTCCTATCTTGCTTAATTTACAATCTGTCTGTCTATTTGTTTTTTTAGGAAATTTATATCTTATAATTGAATTCAGGTATCAAGTTGAAATAAAAACAATAATCTATTTAAGACCAGCATTGAAAAAAATTCAGAATACCATATCAGATTTAAAGTGGTGACAAAATTTTCAAACTATAATTAGTCAAGATTTTACTCAAAAACTATCAGAACAGTGAAATATGGATTTCATTCAGATAAAAATTGTGATACAAAGTTTATATTCTTTCAACTGAGAATGAAAAGTTATATTGAGCACTACACTTCACTTAAAATACACTAATCGATTCTTAATGATGTTTAGCTCGTTGTATTTAACAGCTAAAATTACCTCCTCACTGTAGTAATCATTTTGTACACTTGCTATAAAGTTTGTTTGGATGCAGTACATGTTATTTTGCTAAATTATTCTTTAAATTTGTATTATTTGTTTATGTATTGTAACCAAATACCAGTTACTAAATATCAAATTTAGTTAGTTTACACAATGTTATTGTTATATCTTGTACTGTAAATGGGGTTGTTTGCTAAATACAATCAATAAAAATGAGCTTAATTTAAACTTTAAAATGTAACAATAAACTAAAGAGTTTAGTAATAAAAGTGTAACAATTCATTTCCTCCAATATATAAACTTGTTTTTCAGTCACTTACTTCAAGGATTCTAATGATGATTTATAGTTTTATTTTTTCTAATTGGATGGTGTCCTTTGGTGGCTAAATGTATTCAATTCTTAAGCAAGGCAATAAAATAACTGTACCTATGCTGATTTCTTCTAATTTTAATCACTTACCTCAAGGATTCCATGGATCATTTATATCTTTCTATTTTATACATGATTACCTCCTTAGGCAGCCAAGTGTATTCCGTCCTTAAGCAAGGCAATAACATAGAGTGTAAAGGTGCAGGTTTCTTCTAATTGTAGTCACTTACCTCAAAGATTCCAAGGATCATTTATAGTTTTATTATTTCTTAAATGATATTATTTCTTAAATGATGACCTCCTACGGCAGCCAAGTTTATTCCATCCTTAAGCAAAGCAATTAAATAGAGTGGAGAGGTGTGGGTATATTCCAAGTTTGTCATTTACTTGAACAATTCTCACAGTAATAGAGTTTTATGTTTTATTACCGGATGACCTCTAAAGGATGTCATCTGATAATAAAATATATTCAATCCTGAAGCATTCAATTAACATTAAATTGCAGATAGGGGGTTTCTCATGTGTTCATCATTTACCTGATGAAAATGTTTGATAATTTTCCAAATTTGATATCTTTATGTAAATTTCCTGTGATTAAGTTATTTTGTTAATTAGTTTTAAGTTTTGGACAAAACACGACGGAAGAACAATATTATCAATACTATAGTATTACAAATATCATACAAGTTAAAGTCCAAATCTCTTACAGAAATATTAATAACCATTTCATAACTAATCATAATTGTTATGTGCATCGCTAAATGAAAAGTATAAAATTCATTGTGTATTGTGAATACAGTGTATTCTGTAAATTTACTATGTGTAATATGTTCAGTCACCTTGTTACAGGAAGAACGGCCGTACTTCTAGATACGATACGCTTGTATTATGCTAGGAAACAATGGAATACAATGAAGACACAGTTTTTGTACAAAATTATGGCTTTAATAAAACACCAAAAGTAAAACACATAAAAAATATAAAAGATACACATACAAAACAATAATAAAAATCTATAACTTTCTTTATTGTAAACAAGAAACATAAATCACTATCTACAATTTAAAATGAATAAGTCTTGTTTTGAATATTTCACGTTGTCTATTCTGAATAAAATAATTACAACATGTTGTATGAAAGACTGATCTTTTAAAACAATTAGGAAATAGTAATTACACTGGTACAAAGTTACTTAGTATGGCTACAATACGCAGAAAACTTTATGAAACTATGATGGCAAGAACAAATATCAAGTTATAATTAATAACAACAACCTTACTTACAAACAATATTGCATATGATTATTGCAAGGGGAGTGGTGGCCTTGCAATTAAGTACACTGATGTTAATCTGATGTTAATGTACACTGAGTATTACCAGTAATGCATACCCAACAATGTACTAACTCCCCCAATACTCTACTAATCAATTCCCATGCACTTAGTAATAGTTTGTGGGAAATTGTTTTTAACCAAAATGGTTTTTTTAAAGTAATTATTATTCATTAGGTTAAACAACTGACTAAAAAATAATAAAAATATTTATTTGTACCTTAGCTCATAGAAAAATTTTACTGAAGATAACATTGTCTAAAGGGCAAAAAAGCTAATGTATTACAAATAATCTTCTAAAAGTTACTAAAATCATAGATTTTGCACAATATATAAGAGCAAAATTACTTAACTTAAATATGGCAAGAATGTTAACAAAACTGAATAGTTTCTTTGGTGTACTTCGGTAACAAAGTTCTGTTGAGGTAATATAAAAAATTCAGTAACTGATTAGATTGAATAAATAGTTTCATATTATTGTGGTACACAGTGATTATAGTTTATAAAGAAACTTAGACCCACAGAAAATATTTTGCATAATTTGCAAAAATTTGACTTCAAAAATACATGTTCTGCAAGTTTATGTATTGCACTTATAAGCAGAAGATTAATAGCACCAGGGACATGACTTTTGATTCCATAGGGACATAGGGCTGAGACATTGATTCCAAAGATTTTCCATTCCTATTTGTAGAATCAATTTCAAGATAGATTCTAATTCTCTTTCATAATTTTGTTGACATGCTATATTGTAAGTGAGGTCTAGAAGATGTGTGTGGCAGGGGTCTGTCCAGAGGCACTACTTCGATTGATAAAGTAAAATCAATGTTATGATCGATTACGAAACGTTTAATCGTAAATGTAAAAATCTTTACTGAAAAGGGGCTTTTACTGGGCATCAATCAATCATATGGCACATCTTCCTTGAAACGATAATTTACAATATTGATTGGTAAAATACATGAAGCTTGATTATAGTGGTCAAGAAAATAGAAATTTTTTTACTAACAGGTTTGGAATGTAAAGAACTATTAATGATATTTTGAAACCCCCTATAACAATTAGATTTTATTTATTTTATGTTTGTCAACTTACTCTGAAATGCCAATAGATTTTGAAATGCTAAAACATGATAGAATGAATGCATGAATGGGTATCTAGTGGGAGGTGGACTATGATTAAAATTTGTTGTACTACAGTGAATATTCACTTGAAGGGTTTTGTTGAATCGTGCTCTTTAGGCAGGCAGTTTGAAATAAATACGTCGATACATATGTGAAACGAAACCTCAAAATAATCATAACAAGTAATGACTTGTGAAGTTCTGTCCAGTTTTGTTAAATTGTGATTTTCAGGTTTAAATTCGTTTGTTATAGATGCTGAACATCCTCCTAAAAATGCTTGGTATATCTAACAAGTAAGTTAGTAGTTTATACAATGAGGCATTATTTTTTAACAAATACACATCCTAACCGTTCATAACTTTCAACATAGAGATTGTATATTTTAGTCAAGACCATAGAAAACCAGACTAAATGCCACTTGCTAGGAATCACCTCATTTTGATTATATTTTGGACTCATGTGATTTCTTCTAATTAATCTAAAATTCTGTACAACTCCTATGGATAGGGTAATGTGTAAATAGGTTACTGTTTAGGAGAAATTGACATGAATTGAATACATTCCTTCTGCTGGGGCTGCAATATGATAAGCGTCCAACAGTCGAATGAACAAATCAACTATCAATAAATTAGAACAATTTAAATGCTGTCAGACATGTTTACCCTCTAAAGTAATAATTGTAAGTACTGCTCAAATTTAGTATAAATAAAGTCGTGGTATTTTCTACAATCTAAAATGCGTATATTTCTTTTACATTTAAAAATATAGCTTCACTATAATTAATACAAGTCTATAACGTAATTCAGTTTGACATTATTGTTCCAAACTAATTCAAACAAAGGTAAGTCTTGCGTATAGGTATTTGAGTAATGGTCATAGAGATGAGAAATTGTTATTTGTCAATAACCTATTAAAATATAATGTGTAGAGATATTACGTTCATGTAACATGTTACGTGGCCACGTTTATCCTTCAAAATAGTAAAAAGTGGCTTGAAAAAGGTGTCCTGAATATAACTGGTATGATCTCCAATAACTGGATGAAAGCAGGACTACTAGGTATTTGCTTAATATTTGTTATAAAATCAGGTGTTATCAAATATATAACGAAACATGACGAAGAAAGAAAAAAAGTTGATGAGTTAAAAAAAAAGTGATAACAGAAAACCGTGACAAGCAAAAAAAATAAAATCTTAATATGTGAACAGCTACTAAAGGAATGCATTGATGCTCAGAGTAACACAGGAGATTCCAGTGGCAGAGCATGAACTGGTGGCGCATGAGCAACCAGACGGTACACCTGGTGGAGTATACCAAGGCGCGGCGGCGGCGTCAGCTCGGCACAACGCAATGTAATGCCCATCGCACCCCTGCTCTGCCTTCCCACATCTAGCTTCAGTCTCTAAGGAACAATTCATTCGGTTGTAAAAATGTATAAGATATTTGTTGATCTGTCAGGAGGTATAGTTATAGATATCTGTGTCCCAAAACCATAGTATCATCTAACTGTATTTTTGTGCTCTTATTAAAATAACTTAATTATCTCTGTAGTTTTTCATGTAATCTCAGTTAGATAGTGATGAATAGGTTTTTGGCTTTCACTTCATGACTGATAAAAGCTAAAAGCATAACAATTCTTGTTTATAACGGTAAAATGTTTTATAATTATGAGATTTTAAGTATTTAACTTTCTTTAAGAGTGTTCCAGATTGAACCATTTTATAGTTGATGTCTAAACAGCCATAGCTTGTTTTGTACACTAAAATCTACAAGCTAGGAGAGATTTCAGAAAAAGTTTGATATTTTTATTCATTATGAGTTGTGTTATACAATTTTATCCTTGTGTTTTCTCTCTGTGATTTAAAATCGCTTGCTCAAGGTTTCCGGTTTGTTGTAAATATGATCTTTTATTATTTATTATAGTTAAAACTAAGAATTATGTGTATCATATAGAAATTCCTGAATTACATAAAATATTATCTCTGCTGCATTAGCTTTTAAATTATGTTGTTTAAATATGCATTTCAATTAAGTTTGCTTTCTTTTGCGCTGTATATTTTAGTTTGTTAATTATTTAAACATATAAGCAAGTTGAGAGTATCAGGCTATGTTAGTGCTATATAAGCTCTGTGTAAGGTTGTTCAACAACTAAAAACATATTTTAAGGCTAAACATGGAACATTTTATGTGAAGTGTAATTAATTTAATAAATATGTTTTATGAGTGATAATACCTTTCCAGTTCATGAACTATCCAGTTTTGAAACTTAATCTCAATATTGTAACAACTTCTTTAGTTAACTTTTGAATGTGTTCAAATAGTCCAATTCAAAGTATGAAAAAGTTACCCTTTTAAAACTTATTGTTGTTTAAACTTGGTGAATTGTTTTAACAGTTTTAAATTCACACACAGTGGCTTTTATTTAATTGTATAACTAACAGAAATGTATTCATAATTTAAAATAATTGCAATATTTAATCCAACATTGGACTGAATTTTATGTACTAAAGGATTACTAAACATTTTTTATAAGAAGTTCAAACAATTAAATAAATCAATTTTTAAATAAATAAAGAAATATAATTCTAGCTATTCCTAGATTAACTATAAATTCATAAATATTAACTATAAATCACAAACACCATTGTCTTCCTATTAAAAAATATACTCGTACAACAAAATTGTCTGCTTTCAATAAAGTAGTACGGAATGATAGATTTGATGCACTTGAGAATTTATTGTATAGTTCCTTTAGTAAATCTTTCATTTTTCATAAAAGATTAACATTATACAGTATATTGATTTTTAGGAAATACTTTAAAAAATATGTTTCTATTTGAGAATAAAAATGTATTTTATTATTTAGTAAGCTTGATAAACATTTTTAATAGTTGTCTGTGAGTTGTCAAGTATAATCAAGCTGTAGTATATGGCTGAATAACATATTGTAACCTATGTTTTTGGGTGTCCTAATGTAGTTTGTGTGTTTATATTGTTCCCACAGTGCCTTTATACATGGACAATCAATATTTCTTTGTGAAGTAAGTAACTGCATACACTATTTACCAGATTAAATAATGATGTTAAACTCTTAAAACTTTGTTATTGTGGGAGAACGGATTATTCTTGCCATGGATTTAACAAAGTAAGGTTAAGAAGCATTCTGGTCATGTAGTAATGTTTTTTGTCAGACATACATTTAATTATTGTGTTGTGGTAAATAGGATTTTGTGGAATAATCCGTTAATTAAACCATTTTCATGGTTGCTAACGCTAATGGCTCTAGAGTTAACATAAGTAATACAATGTTTCAATAAAATTAGGAACTTTGTCTTTCTGGATTAGACTGTTTATTGCTAGAACATATGGTTAACGAAGAATGATTCAGTGTTTTGTGTGCAAGAGTGTTTGTTAATTTTTAATACAACATTATCGAATTGGCATATTTTGTGATATTTCTAACATAGGTTAAATCTGTAAAAGCTAATTGGTATTATACTAGAGCAGCGTGCATGAAAATAGTCCGATGATGACTGATGTGTATGAATCCCCCCTCTACAGCCTGAACCCAACACTGTTGCTGGTTTTAATATATAGAAAATTATTTAAATATATATATATATATATATATATATATATATATATATATATATATATAATTTCAATAAACATTGAATCACAAAAAGTACTTGCTCCGCCGGGAGTCGAACCCGGATCTCTCACTTGCCGGGTGAATGTGCTACCATTACACCACAGAGCGCTTACTTTTTCCGATTCAATTATTTTGTATTTGGCCGTATCTGTCACACATGCGTTTAAATAAGCAAACTAACATATGATCGGAAGACCAAACACCTGTCAAACGACTTTTTTTTTATTTACGTTAAATTGTATAAATGGCAATAGCCTTATTTAATTTCAATAAACATTGAATCACAAAAAGTACTTGCTCCGCCGGGAGTCGAACCCGGATCTCTCACTTGCCGGGTGAATGTGCTACCATTACACCACAGAGCGCTTACTTTTTCCGATTCAATTATTTTGTATTTGGCCGTATCTGTCACACATGCGTTTAAATAGGTAGCACATTCACCCGGCAAGTGAGAGATCCGGGTTCGACTCCCGGCGGAGCAAGTACTTTTTGTGATTCAATGTTTATTGAAATTAAATAAGGCTATTGCCATTTATACAATTTAACGTAAATAAAAAAAAAAAAAAAAAAGTCGTTTGACAGGTGTTTGGTCTTCCGATCATATGTTAGTTTGCTTATTTAAACGCATGTGTGACAGATACGGCCAAATACAAAATAATTGAATCGGAAAAAGTAAGCGCTCTGTGGTGTAATGGTAGCACATTCACCCGGCAAGTGAGAGATCCGGGTTCGACTCCCGGCGGAGCAAGTACTTTTTGTGATTCAATGTTTATTGAAATTAAATAAGGCTATTGCCATTTATACAATTTAACGTAAATAAAAAAAAGTCGTTTGACAGGTGTTTGGTCTTCCGATCATATGTTAGTTTGCTTATTTAAACGCATGTGTGACAGATACGGCCAAATACAAAATAATTGAATCGGAAAAAGTAAGCGCTCTGTGGTGTAATGGTAGCACATTCACCCGGCAAGTGAGAGATCCGGGTTCGACTCCCGGCGGAGCAAGTACTTTTTGTGATTCAATGTTTATTGAAATTAAATAAGGCTATTGCCATTTATACAATTTAACGTAAATAAAAAAAAAGTCGTTTGACAGGTGTTTGGTCTTCCGATCATATGTTAGTTTGCTTATTTAAACGCATGTGTGACAGATACGGCCAAATACAAAATAATTGAATCGGAAAAAGTAAGCGCTCTGTGGTGTAATGGTAGCACATTCACCCGGCAAGTGAGAGATCCGGGTTCGACTCCCGGCGGAGCAAGTACTTTTTGTGATTCAATGTTTATTGAAATTAAATAAGGCTATTGCCATTTATACAATTTAACGTAAATAAAAAAAAGTCGTTTGACAGGTGTTTGGTCTTCCGATCATATGTTAGTTTGCTTATTTAAACGCATGTGTGACAGATACGGCCAAATACAAAATAATTGAATCGGAAAAAGTAAGCGCTCTGTGGTGTAATGGTAGCACATTCACCCGGCAAGTGAGAGATCCGGGTTCGACTCCCGGCGGAGCAAGTACTTTTTGTGATTCAATGTTTATTGAAATTAAATAAGGCTATTGCCATTTATACAATTTAACGTAAATATATATATATATATATATATATATATATATATATATATAGGCTTTGATGTACGAGTAATATTCAGGTTTTGTTGAATATAGAAGTGGACTGCATGTTTTTTTATAATCAGAATAGGATTGGGCTGCGAATTTTTAATGGTAATTACTTTTAAATGGTATTCACTCTATTTTGATTGAAAATAATTGAAATACTAGTTTCATTTTCGTGAAGGAATTTAAAATACAGATGTCACAAATTATTCTAAAAACACAAGACAAATCTAAACCAATTGGAACCTATGGTTTTATCGATATTAAAATCTACCTAATTTAACATGAACAACTTAGAGTATACCAGCCACCTTGATATTTCATTATGTACGTATTAAGGCATACACAGATGTGCCTCTATGCTTGGGATGAAGGATGTGGGAATGTGTCTTAGAAGAGAGAGAAGAGATGCACTGGAGAAAAGAACTTCATGGGAAACGGACTGATCCAATATTGGAACTTGCATCAGATGGCAGGTATGAGGATGATTTGAGCATATTAATGAGGTTTGAACATAAACGATACATTATCAGAGTGAATGGACAATGAAATGGTTATAAGATTCTACAAGCGAGGTTTGATTTACTAAAATCAGCAGTTTACATCTTAGTATCTAACACAAAAAATGGTAAATGGTAACTACTTGATCACTCAACAAAATTGAGCTTTACTAAGGAACATCACTATACTTATAAAAAACGCACTTATACAAAAATATGTAAACAAAGTGGAGCAAAATACTGTAAGTTCTTAAAGTTAAAACTAAAAGCCAAATCAGCTCTGTACTAAAAGTACGGTGGATGGCAACGTTCTTCTCAAAAGTGACATTATACTAGATTAATTAAATTATTACTAAAATTATTAACTGTATTAAAAAAAAAAAAAAAATACTTCATCGTTACAATACCATTAGAGCTCACTCTGAGCATACTAATAGATAAACTTATTATTCATAAGTAGGTCTACTTAAAATAAACAATATAATAACATTTAAACATCAATTATAAAGAAATCAAACAAATAAATAATAATTTTGTTTTTAAGCATACACTCCCTTGAATGCCTAAACTAATAAATTTCTAAATGTCCGCAAGCTTTCTTTTTTTCACTACTTGAACCCATCAATTGACAATCAATCCTTCAAATCCCTGTATAATCCTGCTTTAGTTAAACATTGCTGAGTAAGGATTACTGCATTTCCAGTTACTATATTATACTGTAGCTTGAATCCAAGAATACCGAGATCCTAGGAGTTCTGGTTTCTCCTCATATCTTTTCTTGTTTCCACAGATTTTGAATTCTACAGACATTCATCTGAATGCCAAAAAAATTGTAGGCTCTAACAAAGCTCTTCCCTTCTTATTCTTGAGTTGTATGTATCAGATCATAAATTGTGAATTTGTTTACTGTTTTTATATCTGATACATTTGGTTATGTTTTAGTTATTGACAAGCTTGACTTTTCAGTGCCCATTAGAGTTTTATCCCGTAAGACCTTCAATCAGTTTTACAACCTTATTTTTTGTCGTAGAACGTAAAGTAAATTCTTGTAAAAAACGTTATTGTATTTTTTAATATACAAACAATAAAATACAAAAGTTTGAAATTTTTGTCTAAATAGACCAACAAATAGTGAAAATATTAAAAAGACCTTTTGGCTCATCGGCCACAAGAATTATGTAGATTTCTGATGCACTGTCCACTCCAATTTGTATTAAAATTTATCCCACCACAATGTGAATATAGTAGGTGTGTGGAAAAGGTTTTGACCCTGAGGCCAGTCCTCCCCTTGGTCAATTTGTTCCAACTTAACCATACTTAACCTTGCCATTCACTTGTAGAACGTTAATATAAAGTTTTGTAAATATGCATTAAGAATTGTAGTTGTAATCGTGATAGTACAAAGATAGAGAATATTTACTTTTACACACTGCTTTAGGTGGATCAGAAATCTACATGAAAAGCATTTGGATGTCCATTAATCATTTCTTTTAAATGAGATATCTTCCATAATTCTACAATTGTAAAAAGGTCGTATTTTAAGTTTTAACATTTCTTTTACAGTAACTAGATTCAAAAGTTAGGAAATATCCAATTTAAAATTATTAAGTCATTCTCAAAACACTGCCCACAAACTGTATTGACTAAAGCAAACCATATAATATAAAGGTTGAAAGCCCTCAAAATATTAATTTTTGTTACAAGGTTTGGAGACCATACGTTTGAATTAAACTAAAAATAATATTTTAGACGTTGCTGTAAGAATGAAATCTACTAATAAATAGTCAGCAATATGTTTACAAATTTCAAAACTAAAGAATTAATAAAACAAGTAATTTATTCCTTCAATTCATTGGCAAACCCTAATGGCTGGACAGCTGAGGTTTTGATATTGAATTTTTATATGTAATTAAATAAAAATCCAAGATAAGCCTGAAATCACATTTCAGATATGATGTGAACATCAGATCACTAAACTTTTTAACAGAAATAGAATTTTTTAAATTGCTAAATTATCTTGTTAAGGTCGCACACTGCAAGATCAATGTGAGTTTTTAATGAGTTTAAATTGATGATATGAAAGTAATAATTAGCCACATTCTAATAAACAACTAATCAACTATAAACACTAACTTTTCTAATTCTAGTTTAAAAAGTCTTGTAAAACATTATAATATCTTTTAAGTCCAGAACTGACCGGCAGTATTTTAAATAGTATATACCTCGAATTATTCTCTAGACATTAATTGAAAGTCAATAGACTTGGAATGTGTCCCTCTAGGGGATTGGTATTGAACACTAGTCTTCTATAAAAAACTAGAAACTAAAATTTTCAGAACCTGGAAGGAATTTGAGATAATTCAAAAGTTACTGTGAGTTTTTGAGATCAGAGGCTTTACTAGAACTCGTCATGGAAGCTTTTGGCAATATCAACCATCTTGCTGCCAAGGAAAAGGTCCATCTTGCCCAAAACCTCTGAGAGACTCAA
Organism: Homalodisca vitripennis; assembly: GCF_021130785.1. Taxonomy (NCBI): domain Eukaryota; kingdom Metazoa; phylum Arthropoda; class Insecta; order Hemiptera; family Cicadellidae; genus Homalodisca; species Homalodisca vitripennis. Next base: position 66,217,494 of record NC_060213.1, read on the forward strand.
CTGCCCATCATGGTCCACATCGGACAGCGCCACTAGTGTCTCCGCTTCTTCCTGGGCATGGCGAGGGTTCTTGGGATCAATGTACATCTGCCAACAAGAAAATTTCTGGTCTACAGATTTTATATGTTTGTGTTTATAAGAATTACAATCAGATTAAATCAGCCTTATTATATTGAGGTTTAAGTAATTAATTGGTATCTTGGAATACCTTCTTCTCAGTACCGCTTCTATCTCAGAAGGACTATAAAATATAGATACATACACGCCAACTGTTTCAGGCATTGTGACAAAGTTTCTTATAAGATCTTGAAGGCCCAATAGTTAGCACTTTTACTAACAAACTTTTAAGAGTCAAACCTTTTTGACATAAAGCCGTTAGATTTGGACAAAATGAAAAAAAAAAAATAAATTATAATGTTTAGACAATGAAGATATGGTGTTTTCATTATGTCTTAACATTTTTTATTGTGGCTAGAAATGGTTTTAATTTTTAAAATACTTTAAGTTTAAATTATGTTTTGAAAGTGATGTTTTGCAGATTGAGGTATTTATTCTGGAAGCCCATATTACCGAAATGATTGATCAAATTAAAGTTTAAAGTACACGGGAGGGTATATGAATTAGTTTTTAAAATATAGATATTTCCCTGAATCTGTAAATCGCTTGAAATTAGAGTAATATTCTTGGATAACGTTCTGTGTCTAAAACAGGCAGTCTAGACAGGTTTAACAACGCAAAATTTGGATTGGTGATGGTTTTGCTAAAAAAGCTAGTATGATTCAAAATTTGAGAATTGAGACTGGATTTTTTTATTATTCAGAGTTGGATTATTCTTAAAACTTACAAATTTGGCTTCCATCCAGTGGTAAATCTAAGTACTAACTAAATCAGTTATTTCTGGACTAAATGAAAAGGAATGGTAACAGGAAATGTATGATTTCCCTTATAATCTATCATATGGTTTGTTTTACTAGGTAACTGTTACTGTTGTATATTTAGATGGTAAAACTCACATTCGATATTTTCAAAAACACAAACTAAAGAGCAGGGACACATGGTTTTGTTTATGTTATTTATAGAGAGAAGAAACTATTGTACACGAAACTAATATTAAGGAATTACCACAATTTCCTTTCTGTCTGCTTTCCCATCCTTATCTACATCAAGGAAGGTACGGAACTCTGCCCTTCGTTCAGCCTCCCCCTGGGAAAGCAGAGCCTCTCCTCCTTCCCCCACCTGGAGACATGCAAACTCCTCCTCAGTCAGCAGCTCATCTCCATCCCGATCTGCAACATTTCACTGACATTAAATATCAAATAGAATATGAGAAAGTTTAATAAACTTATAATCTATACTTCGTTGATTTCCTATTATAAGTGACAAAAACCATTATGCCGTCTTAGAAATAACAGGCGTCATGCTTAATCATTAAACTTGACCAAAATTCAGTCAGTATACAACTAACTGTCAAGGATAATAATTTTGCAATAACTAAAGATAGACTAACCCTACTACCGCAACAGATGTACCAAACTTGGCACACGATGACAGCCAAATGCTAAGGCTTCAACTAACTGTCCTAAAATTGTCGACCCAACGACTCGTTCTCCCCCCCCCCCCACCCCCCCCCCCCCCCACCCCCCCCCCCCCCCACCCCCCCCCCCCCCCACCCCCCCCCCCCCCCACCCCCCCCCCCCCCCACCCCCCCAAACCATCTCTTCCCAGCACGCAATACTGGCATGTGTTTTATTATTTTTACACTAAACTGATAGTCGTAAGGCTTTAACGAAGGGACTGTATCTTTGTTACCTTATGGCCTTTTTATCTCACATAAAATTCGTTCTTGACCGAACAGAAACCTATATACCTAGTTTTAAGTGATTTGGGCCTTTCTATCTAGATTAATCGCACATACGGACAGACAAAATCGATATTTCAATAGAATTAGAATTATAATTAACAAGATTGTAAGGGTTACGTCACGCAATTTCTAATTTTTACATTTATAGACTAAAACAACAGAATTTAATCTTTCCAGTTGTCTTCCCCTGGAAAAAAACTTTGTTCTAACAAAAATGCCTCTTTCTCTATTGTGCCATAAATTTATTTGTGTAATGTATATGATTAAATATAAAATTGGAACGTCATTTCCGAGGGTTCCCTCGTCATCTAAGTCATTTCAAAAATTATAAAAGGGTTACTTCTTGGTATTCACTCTTAAAATATTCATAATTCCTATTTTTTCTCCTTAATAACAATGGAGCAGAAAAAGATATAAATTGATTATTATATCTCTGATTTGTACTTGTGTTTATAAGCCATTAGTAACCATGATGATGTTAATTTAATTACTCATAAATGTAGTCTGCTATCTATCAGAACACATAACACATATTTATAATATGCATATTTATAAAATAATCGCGCAATGTTTCAGTAATGTGAACGCAGGTCCAAATGACCGCTCCCAATAGTCAGTCGAAATTGAGCTGTCAGACGATGGGGACATTGTGCTTGACAATGGCGTTTTAAAGTTTTTAGAGTTTGATGCGGAAGCGTTTAGAGAAGAGTGGGTGAAGGAATAGTTTGACGACAGATAAGTATTTTCCCAAACCTACTTCAGCAACCAGATAAGCTGTATGAATATTTTAGAATGATGTCACACATTCTATTTCACCTTGGAAACTGTGAAGCTTTAAAGATGCATTCCATAGAGGCCTCCTTTCCCTCACTTCACCAATAAGTAGTTCCACCTTCATTTTAAGCAAATCGAAACACGCTAATACGAAAAATCTATTTCGAACAATAAACAACTTAAATGGTGCATTGTCACTACTCCAAAACTAACTAAAAAATGGGGATCTTGCCGGTAAATCAAATTTATCTGTTTCTTGATCGGGAGTAGAGAAGCTTGTGCAAGCGTGTACTTGCGAGTGGCAAGTACTGTAACCAGCACCGACAAGTCGCGGTTTTTTCAACGCTGCCCTTCAAATTTTGATTCTTGCACAAGCATGAACCACTAGTTTACTTGCCCAAGCGTGATTCTAATGTATACACGCCCTTAGTTGATTAGTTCTATCAACATGGCAACAAATTATATGTCCTTGATTATTAAAGCTAGATCCAAAGTTTTGTTCTCCGTATCTATAACAGAGCTTACCTATAATCCAGAAATTGTAGAATATAAATAAAGAGTGTTTATCCCACTCCTGAGTATGTTTTTTTCCAAAAACACATTTCATACAGCCATCAATTGATGTGATTAATAGTAATTATGAAAACATTCCCACCGAAGTAATAGCCTAATTATCTCAGAAAGCGTCTACTCGTAATTTGCTTATCCTTTTTTATTACCATGCTTTTTTATTTTTTATTTTAAAGCTTTTTTTAATTTAAACATTTTTAGCTTTAACGTAGACTAATATTGAATTAAATACAAAACTCAATTTGAACTAAAGAACACCAGATAATTATCGAGAATCGGACGCAAGATAAACCCCACTATGAAACTATTCAAAATAGATGGTTTGGATTTTTTTTAATAGGATTTTTGAACCTCACTATGTAAACTATGTATTAAGGGGGGTAGTACACCGTTAAATGTCAAAAATTTCATTATTTAATTTTTTCATTATAATTGTTTACTAGTTTGTTCTGATCAATACAGTAAAAATATTATGACGATATCTTGATTTTTTAGCTGAATTGTGACAAAAAAACGAAATCAATACATGAAGCTTTTTGTAGAAAATCCAAATCTTGTACACTCCTCTTGTTTTTAGATTACGTTTTCATACAGTATTCATTGATAGTAGGTAGTGTTTTGCTTTACAATCTGTGATTTGTTTTCTTATTTCTATTTTACAGTCTTTATGGCTTTGGTTCAATGTATTGTTTGTTTACATTACTTGAGTGAAGATTAGTGTCAACATTTACGTTTTCAGTGTCAAGTAATCGAAAATAGATTGACCAGACTATGTGATTGACCAACTAGGTGTGTACTTTGGTAATGCTATTAGGAGCCAATCCCAATGACTTTGTATCAATGAGAAAGGCTGCTTGGGCTGTATGGAACCACAAGGCCAGTTCGGATGAGAAACCACTTCACCATTTTTATCCGACTGGCCCAGAATCTTGGTGTAAGTACCAGCAGGCTATATATAATGACTCAATAACAACTTTTAAACATAAAAAACACAATACCATACCCTATAATGGATTCCATTAAACCAATATTCGTAGATCTGACAAAGCCTGAACTGTTAAGAAGATGTTTAAAAGGAAAGACCCAAAACGCTAACGAGTCATACAACAATGTGCTTTGGAACATCTGCCCTAAAAAAGGTTTTACTGGAAGATCAGTTTTAAAATATTGCAGCACATGAAGCATCTTTGATTTATAATGAAGGGCATTTAGTAGGTTAAAGGTTCTTACTCATTTATCCATGACTCCGGGGACTTTCTGTGAAGAAATTGTTGATAAAATTTTGATGAGACCGTGTGCGCGCATTGCTAAAGAAAGTTGAAAATCAAAGTTTGGAAGCCAGAAGAGCCAGAAGGAGATTGAGACTAGACCAGCAATGGAGATTTTAAGAAGTAGTAGAAGGTGTAACATATGCATCAGGGTCTTATTTTTAATGTAAGATAAAACATCATTTTTAATAGTTTTAACTTTAACGGTGGTTTTCCGAAAGTTACTTTTTTGCCTACTATTTACATGATTTCTCAAAAAGTATTCAAGATATCCTTACCAAAATTTTCAGGGGATGTTTATAACATCATTAGCTATAGCATGAACTAGGTAGTACCAGAAATGAATCAATATAACTCAATTTATCAAGGTAAATAAATGTTTTTTTTTTTAATAAATTATGTTTATTTTGTAATTTATATATTTTTTAATTATTTATTTTAACATTAGACCAATATCCTTAGTTCATGCCATAGCGCTAGGGTCTAACAAACAGAATGATACCAAATATATGTGTGAAACTTTAATTTGAGCGTTACAATTATGTAAATAAGTAAGCTACGTAAAAAAAAACAAAAAAAAATTTATAACTCAGTAATAGAAAAAAATATTTTTATTAAAAATAATTTTAAAATATAAACTGATGTATATATCTAACTTACCCACAAAATTTCATATGTGTAGGCATATCAGTAGTTGCACAAGAAATAAATTTGTAAAAATGCAAGCGGAAAGGTGTACTACCCCCCTTAAACTCTTGGTTCTTGGATCCCCTGGTCATTAAAATTTAATTAACTGCCTTCTCTACAAATCGATTGATTGGAGCTTATACATATACAAGACTTTGGGGGCTTACACAAAATAATCTCTGATCTGCAAATCAATGTTCCAATACAATCAGGTTACTCTTTCCAATTAGGTCTTCTTTACTATCCACTACTTGTTAAAGCAACACAAATCTAACCATTACCAGTTAATATATTACTTTCACTATAGTACCATCAGTTTATTTCAACATTGCAAGTATTTGAATATAAAAGGAAGGAGTACGTCTCACAATGTGTCGCCTAACAGTTATCGATGAAGTTGCATGCAAAATTTCAAGCCTATAGCTTATTATTTTTGAGATATCCTGTGGACAGATGGACAAACAGAAAAGATAAATTGTGATAGCCTATTGAGTAATAGGCTTCAATTACGCTCGGCCAGATCTCATGTATGGACATGCGCAATCATAGAACATCCTTTTCTATGTAGAAATGAATGTTCACGAAACAAACTTTCAAAGGCTAAAAGCTACGGCATTCCTCAGGATGTCTTTCAACTTGATTCATTCACATTATTATTTATTAAGTTTTCATGCCAAGGGTTAAATAATAAAAATTTCCACTAATGTATTGCGTCAGTTAGGATACTATGTCACATGTTAAAATCTTACATGTATGTACTCAATTCTTTCCTAAATTTATTTACTATGCGTTTTTCAAGTTGCCATCTTGGTTACCCATTAAGACCAATATAGCCAAATCCTAGGTAAAATGACATGCACCATTATCGGTGTTTCCAATATAAACTGGAGTTTTGTGCAAAATGTCCTAGTCTATTAGTCAACTAGTTTTCGAGTTATCGTGCGGACAGAGTAATAGATTGACAGGAAGACACAAATAAAATTTTCCAGCCCCTAAAGTGATAGCCTTTGCTAAAGCTCAACCTTAAATGCTAGCCAGAAAATAGTGCACGAAGTCGTCTACATTTCCTATGTTTTCTATTTGATACAGTTGAAATAACTCTTAATAACAATTTAACTGAAAACAGACAAAATTAATTACAATATTACAATATCTTATTTTTACTTGTGTTCAGTAAGGGTTTCTCACTTGATGGACGAGCATACGAACTATTACGTTGCAGGGCCCAAAGGTTTGTCCATCAATTGCTTTGTATTATATTGTATTTTTAAAATTATCGTGGAAATGTATTTTGTTTGTTAAAAGAGTAGATTTTTAAAAGCACTGACTTTAATTTATTAATTGAAGTATTATTTCCCAGTGATTTAATACCACGATTACTTCAGAATGAGGGGAAAGCAATTTGTTTAGCCATTTTATATCTTATAATTAGGAAGTTGAATAGCTGTAATGAGGTATTCAGTTAAATAATATTAGCTAATACTTTTATTTATCTTGATGAAGGCAGAAACTATGTTGACCTTTGCTTTATGTTATAACTAATACTACATTATCCGTAATCCAACAAGAATGGTAACACATTTTAATGTGTACTCGTGTAGTGTTTATTCGGATGCCATCAATAAATTATCAGCTAAATCGGAGCAGATTACAAAATATTAACTGTTGTTATAACGACGGTCAGTTCGTATACGTATCAAACTCGTATATTACTACACTTAATCTGTACTGGTAATTGTTAATTGTTGGAAACTGTAATACAATGTTGTTAATTTCACCCTCGTTAATTTAGTTAGAGGAATCAACTATGCACATTGACTAAACAAACATTCATTCATAAATTGATACATTGAACAACTTAAGTTTCAAAGAGATTGAACATTATTTCTCGGAAACGATAAATTTGTAACCGATTACTGGAATAACACGATAATTGAGTTTCCCTTCAACGTAAATTGGATGGAAACACTAATGTACTCGCAACGTAATTATACGTGTTTACACCACTACTAATGCTTTAACATCTGCCATATGTTTTCATTTACATACTTTACCTGAAAAGTTATTGTTATTTTAATTTAAAGTAAAAATACTCTCCTTTTCATTATGAGAAATGATTCCTCTTTTTACTATATCAATCCAAAACATTTCAATTCTTTCTTGATTTGTGTCTAGTTAATTGTGAAAGTAAAAAGGCAGTGTAAAATACCAGTCAGGACCATGCCAAAAATATGATTGGTTCATAATACCGATCATACCAGCTATATTAATACTCGTAGCTATATTTTGGTCTGTAACTGACACAATCTGAGGTGGAGGGGGAGCAAGATTGCTCTGTCATATATTTAAAAACTACGAAGTATAATAAACTCCGTAAAACATTTCATTTCTTTCTTGATTTGTGTCTTGTTAATTGTTTGGAGGGAAAGTAAAAAGGCAGTGTAAAATACCAGTAAGGACCATGCCAAAAATATAATCGGTTCATAATACCGATCATACCAGCTATATTAATACTCGTAGCTACATTTTGGTCTGTAACGGACACAATCTGAGGTGGAGGGGGAGCAAGATTGCTCGGTCACATATTTAAAAACTATAATAAAGTATAATAAACTCCGTATGTACAATATTACGTTTTCTTAGTTTTGTAAAACTCGATGCGTTATTGGAACATGTAATCACAAACATATCTGGGTACCCACTAACTTCACGTTTTCCAAAATCGGTTCGTTCGTTTAATTGCGACACACACAAACGCTCGCTCGCTTTCGGACAACTACCTTTTTTCACTCCACCTAAAAGGGATTTTTCCAAAAAAACCTACACCTCAATGATTCCTCCCTTACAATAGAACCCTCATACTGAGTGTATGATGAAGAAAGTAAACATGTATATTTCTCTTGTTATATACCTCATAACTTCGATTTCAAAACAAGCGATTCAAACATACGTACAAAATGAAATTTGCATGTATTTCAGGTAGGCCAGATTACTTGACTACTGACTTGATGCCAAACATGAAGCTGTGCTAGCTTTTATAGGGCTTAAATAAATGGTGTATGTGTATCAAAAGGTGTATTAACACTTAATTATATTTATATACACATAAACAATGTTCTACATGACATTGAATTTTTTATCACAAGTGAGCCAATATTAGGTTGGTTATGGGATCTGCTTGAGCAACATTTTTGTTCTAAAATTTAGCTGTTTTAATCTAGACAAACATACTCTTGTAAGATTAATACTGGAAATCTGGAACCTCGTGGGGCATAGCCCTGTCAATGGTCAAATTATTTAACTACAAAAGATACATCTAGGGTGTAATATATTTAAATAATACAAAATTTTAATATAAAATAATAGTCTTAGACATATGTGGTCACTGTATAAAATCAATAAATTCTTTTAATAATAAATTTATTATTTCCTTAAGCTATGATTAAAATACTATATTCCATGAACCGAGACCCAATGTGCATGGCATAAACACACAGCTTAGTCTTTTTATAAAATGAATATAGGAGTTTTCTATGCTGATATCCTTAACAGTAGGCTAGTTTAATCCTTAACGTTGATGTTATTTAAATATTTAAAAAGTAAATATCGGTTGTTTGGTGCAATCCATCGATTGTCAATTGTTACCACGAATATCTAGTCTTGCCATCTTCTTTACGATGGTAGGTCGGAAATCCATATGGATTTTCAGCATTTCTCTCGTATGCTTCTAAGAAAAAACTACATTTTAGCAGAAAGTTTCTTAACAAAATTATATGTAATTATTTGAATACGATTAAATTTATTGAAATATAACTCAAAATTCATATGTTTATGCAAAACTAGGCTACTTGTTATTTCCTCTAGTTGTATCCAGAATGCCATAAACATGCCAAAACGATTTCCTTTTCATTTGAAAATTAACGATGAAACCTCGTTACCGCATTAAACTACGTAACTTACCTAGACTGAAATGTGTATAACTGTAGCCAATTGATTTTAGAACAGGTAGTCAATTGCAATACAGCAATAAAAAACAAAGTCAAGGCTGTTTAAAAATAACGTTCTTCGTAAAAACTTTAGATACATGTTTCAGACAATGTGAGTGCGCTTAGCAAAAGGTGAAAAATTATTATTATCAGGCTAGAAAACTGAGTTGCTTCACAAACTCCTCAATCTCCTTCGACTTGGGTCCTGTAATACTCGTACTTTATGTCAATCAACATTTATCAAGATTCTGGAAAATAAAAATATGTAAAATTGTTTAAAGGTCACAAATATGTTTTATATAATTTTAAAAATGTTTACAGTGGTTGACCTCCCACCTAGGGTCAATGGGATGGACTGAGAGATCTGTACTAAGCATGGTCAGTATATACGTAACATCATTAACTTCTTGAACGAGATCGAATGATAATTTGGTACGAGTTTTAATTGAATATTTTCTCTAATTAAAGAAAGGACTCGATGGGTATTATGCACTTTTTTCTGTCTCGCAACTTTAGGTAGACTTTCCAATTCATGCCAGCGTGAGCTGGAAAGTTCATGAAACCGCTCGATAGCACGCAATGATAAGGTAAACAATTAAAATTGTCGAAGCTAAAATATCGACCGCAAGAAGTGTGATACTTATCGGCTTATTTAAAGGGTTGGACGAAATTGTGGAAACCCCTTGTATGTTTCTAACCACTTTAACCAGAAGACTAAACTCAGCACGTAGTAATAGGGCATAAAATGTCATTTTGGTGACTTTTTCAGCTTCACCCACTTTTTAGAAATAGAGTTTTAGGAGCTTATATCAATATTTCTTATCACAAGCTCTATCATGTAACAGCTTATTTTAAAGAAAATTAATAAAAGAATACATACTGTAACAATAAAGATCTCTAGTTCTTGAATAAAATTGTTCTATTTAAAATTTCACATGTTTTATCAAACAAAATTGTGGAAACGCCCTTGTTTTTTATCAACCTCTTTATCTTTGACTTGAAGATCGCTTGCACGATATTGAGGGACTGGGACTGATAAGGCCAACCAGTTACCTTATCAACTGTTAAGAATCGAAAAATTAATGAAATATAAATTAATGACTTATAGTATTCATTCTAGTAGTAGTAGGGCATTTCATAAGAACTATAGAGAAATTCATTTGGAAAAAGGGAAAGTTACAATTCTCACACAAAAATCCATTTTAATACCCTATTCAGATATGCTAAATTTAGTTATAGTGGTTAAAACAGTTTAAAATATTTAAGTTAGTTTCCACACTTTTACCTAACCCTGTTAATATATGTTACAATATTTATACAGAAATGAAATGTAATTATGAGTGACAGATATATTGAACTCTGTATAGATGAGAGTACGCTAGCTGTGTACTGGTATAACAAAGAATTCAAACGGGAATCTCAACCTATTGGTATTCCAATAGATACGCAGAATACGTTCCAATGACTAATATGTAGCCGGTAGCGTACGTATTATAGATTAAACAATAAGGACTTAGTTTTGAAATTCAAATGACACTCACAGGGCAGATATATTCCTGATTTTGTATAGACATTCTCCAAAAACTAGTTTCCAACCAATAAGGTAACACACTATTCCTTGATGGAGATCAACATAATTTAGTGTTTAGGACGTTAACTATAAACGCACCTTGTTAGCACTGAGAACTTAAGAACAAACTGGATAACTAGTCCAATAAATAAAACAATTCATCTCTTAGATTACCCATTCATGTAGTCATTCGAAAAGAGCCCTTGCTATCTATCTATATATATATATATATATATATATATATATATATATATATATATATATATATATACTATACAGCCGCATGTGTAACTCACTCACTGATAATGTATACAAATTCTAACTTCTAGAAGTGCTAGAAACTTGAAATTTGGCACGCAGGTACCTTTTGCCGTATAACCAACAGGAAAATTCTGAAAACCGGGATTTTTTCATTTTAAACCCCTCAAAAAAATTCGAGCAAATTCGCGCATTTTTCGCCCCTGCAGGCCTTTTTTGTAAGTCCGATAGCGGGCGAACCGTTGGAGCTAGCTCGGATCTGACGAAAAATTCATAGTCAGGAATGAAGTGAACTACAAAAAAGGTCCAGTGACTTTTTGCTCTATCTTCCATGGTTAATCGACAAAACGCTCGAATATTTGACATTCCAGACCTTTTTCGATAAAAATAATGTTTCGAGCCCGATAGCGGCCGAACCGTTCGTCGTAGCTCAAATCTGATTGACCCATCAAATTAGCAAATTGCGCGATCTACATAAAAGGTCTAGTGACTTTTTGCCCTATCTCCATTGGTTTGGCAGAAAACGTGATTATGTGCAATTTTTATGTAATTTTCACGTGAAAACTTTGTTTTTGGGGTCGATAGCGGCGAAAAAATTGGTCGGAGGTCAAAATAAAACAAAGGTTAGATTTAGGAAATAATATGATCTACAAAAAAGGTAAAGTGACTTTTTACTATATCTCCATTAGTTTTACCGCAAAACGCGATTAAGTGAAATTTTTTGGAAATGTTCGCCTTAAAATTTACATTTCGGGCCTGATAGCGGCTAAACTATTGGTCGTAGCTCAAAACAAATTTTTAGTGGGATTTAGGAAATTGCACGATCTACAAAAAAGGTCCAGTAACATATTGCCCTATCCCCAATGGTTTGGCCGGAAAACGCGTTTAAACGAATTACTTTTTTAATTTTTCCGTTAAAATTGTAATTCTGGGCTACATTGCAACCAGCAGTTTAAGGTTAGCACAAATTTAAAAATGTGATTTCAATACAAAATAAGGCGATCTACAAAAAAGAATCAGTGACTCTTTACTCTATCTTCATTGGTTAAACCTGATCATGTTGAAGATTGTACTTAAAAACTTACCTTCCGGGCTCGATAGTGACCGAACCGTTTGGTCTAGTTTGAATATAAAAATTGTTTTGATTAGTAATTGAAACGATCTACAAAAAAAGTCAAGTAGCTTTTTGCTCTATCTTTTTTTTGGCTAATAAATGCTAATATTATTTAATTTTGACGTGACAATTGTTTCTGGAGTGAATAGCGGTCGATTAAACCTTTAGTCTTAGATTAAATATAAAAGTTTCTACTAATATAAAATTACAAGGTGTACAAAAAAGGTCCAGTCGCTTTTTGTCGTATATCCTTTCGCAAGCTCGAAAATCGCCTTAAATAGTAAAATATTTGTCGTGAATTGGCAATTTTTGGAGATTTTAATTTATATGCGACTAATATTTGTGTAATTCATTCCAGGTTCCGATTGCACTTGCTTTGCTAGGTTAACGAGTGAATACAACCCCAGATTTGAAATTAGCTAAGAGTTAGCTAAGCGTCAATAGTAGATGGGGACAGAGTGCGTTTTAATAACTTTAATGAAATAGTGATTCCTTATCAACACTGTGGTATGGAATGATAATTTCCTAAGTAATTGTAACCACTGATACACTTTTTTTTATAAAAATTACTGTACACATATTTTTGTAGCACAGACACACATTTCCCTGAAAAGTACCACGCGTTCTTATAACCCCCGATAACATAACCCCCTCCTGCAAATATTCTGGTAGATGAATTCCTGATTAAATTAGACCCCCTGAACAACCTAATAATCTGATAAAGGTAGTTTTTATTTTGTTTACACTAAACAATTCACCATAGTTGGCTAGTGCAGACTTTTATCAAAAGCGTTGTACCACCTAAACCAGACGTCGTACTTCAAATCTGACAGATAAAATTAAATTTCCGACAAGAAAGGTCCAGTCACTTTTTGTCGTATCTCTAACGGTTAAGCCGTAAAACGCTCTCAAAGTCAAAAGTTTGGGTGAATCCGGAAAATTAAACTATGATATACGCTGACTTTAGTTACCATCAAATTCTTCTTGTCTTCTAATTTCGCGAACACATAAATTACTGTTCTACGATGTCTATTGATTATTATTATACACCACATATCAATTGGCTGAGCGTTAGCGAAGCGATATGACCCGTACGATTCTCGGAATCGGATAGAGCAGGGAACATGAAACCTTATGTCCGAATTTAACCAATCACCAAATCCATCTAATCCCCAAATTTTTAAGCATCCACTTTGGGGGCATGGGGGCGTAGCCCCCAGCGAGCCGAAGGCGAGTATACATATATATATATATATATATATATATATATATATATATATATATATATATATATATATACAGATTGAATACAAACCTCAAAATTCATCATCTTGAAATGTTTCAACATGTGGCTTACAACTCTAACTAAAACAAGTATAATTTTGTGCAAAATATGGTCTGTTTCATAAGATACGATGTTCACTCGTATTGATGCTATTGTTTTGTATACTCCTACAAATTTTCAAATCTGATGCAATCTATTAATTTCATGTTAGCGAAGCCTATCACTCCACTGTCGGGGAAAATATCACTTCTGTATGCCTGTTTGTCCGCACGATATTTCGAAAACGTACTGACATATAGACTTTCAATTTTGCGATTAACCTCAACAAATCATTTTATGCGACACGTGGTGTGGCGTACTCCTACATTGTGTTAATATAAAATCAAGTATAGAACGTATATTACCTAGATAGAACTGTTTCATTTCAAAACATACATTGTTGCCATTTTAAAATCTTAAGGTACATCAACAAATGTGTTAATTTAATGAAACTTCTTAAATGCGTTTATGTGATAGCCGAAATAAAACGTTACCGTAAACGCACACGCCCAATTTTTTTTTATTAAAACAACATAATCTACATATTTATTGGTTTTTTTAATTTCTGTCATTTAATTATTGCAATGCGCAGATTTCTATTAAATATACCTCATAATTAATATGTCGTTGATGACGTGCATCAGTTTTAATGGAATAATCTAAAATTATATAGATAATTATGCAAATATTCAAACCACCGTGCGTTTTCATGACACATTCCTGTCAAAATTAAGGCGGAAAATGCTGTTTGTCATTTGCAGAACCTTAATCTAATAACATTTCAAATTAACTTGTGCAATCAGAGTTGTTAATTACATTTCAAGTTTCAACAGGTGAGCACTTGATTAAAACTGTTCTAGTCCCATTACAACAAACTATAATACTATCTTAATAGGGTTTAAATTAAACTGAATCGTTTGTGTACTTATTCGTAGAGATAATTTTTAGTTAACATACATATTAGCCTGCCTCTCTTTATACGGCTTCTAAAATCAAATTATATTAGCTATAAAATTATGTATTGCTTTATTAGTGCTTTAACATAGTTCAAACGAATTTTGAACGTATTTTCAACAAATATTTGTTTTATTATGTTTCTCGTCTCGTTATACACTTCCCTAGTAATTGGTGATTTTTTAATTTACATTCATGATTTTAATATAATTTTTATGAAATAGAGTACTTTGAATTATTATTACATAATAGAATAGAATAGAATAGAAACACTTTTTATTTCCAAAAACATATACGCATAGATATTAGATTTATTTACATTTGATAAATAGTAAAATTACCCTTTTACTATACTTACTAAGTGGCGATAAAATAAAACAATTTAATTTTAAGTATAGTGGTTGGATAATATCTTTTATATAATTTAAGTAAACTATTTATTACATATTAACATATATTCTAAAATGGAAATTAGCCTACATGGGCAAGCAGCCTGTGCGTAGGCTAGAGTATAATAGGTGGCTTTTGTTCATATCTGTATTCATCAAACCGCTCTAATGGGTCATTAGATTCATCGAACTGTTGTTTTCCGCACACAATCGTGTTTTAAGAGCGAGGCGAAACTGAGATCGGAAATGCGGTTGAACGCTAATAGACACAATAAATTAAACGTCTTTTACAATTCTAAAAACAAAACTAAACTGATACGAATAATTTACTTTTTATTACAGCAACTCAACGACGTCATGCAGTCAATTTTACGTGTCTCAAAACACCTGATATTTAATTAAACTGAAACAATAACAAAGTTTGAGGTTAGCGCGCCAAATATGAGCCAGCTGATGTTTCAGATCTATAAAAGATAACTTCATAGACCAACTTAAGTATCAGAAAGAGTTGTTACTTGTGCAGTATTATAAATAATTTTTCAAATATCTAATAGTTTGTATGAAACAAAAATATAATGAATCACCACTATTTTTACTTTCTTCTTGTTTTAATACACGATCTGCAAAAACACGATTACTAACCTATATAAACAGTATTTTATCATCATAGAAACAAACACATTGTAAAATAATATTAGCCTACTATTTCGCATATTGAGAGTTCCAGTTAAACAATATAGTTTATAATGTTTTGGGATCTAACCAAAGGCTAATTTATTAATTTATAGGTTATGTTTACTCACTTGGCCCAGCTCCGACCAGCAACCAGCGTGACGTCCGTCTGTCTATCGTAGCACTTTCCCTCTCTTTCCGCCACGCCGGGAGAGAATCGAAAGTGAGCCGGGCGAAGTGAGCATTTAGTTGGGAAACCGAGCGCGTGAGAAGAGGGCGGGAAAATCGCGGTCGGCTCTCCCAGCTGTTAACACTCCGACGCGACGTTTAGACCTCATTCAGGCGATCCCCAAACGTGTTTAGAACGACAGTTGGAGAATCGTATTACAACGTGATTGTGAATGTTTATCTCCGGTTCACCTTCCCCTTAGTGCAACGTCTGGAATCTGACGCGGTCACAGACTTGACTCCTAGAATCTGGAGTCATGTTCGTCTGAAAAAAAGTCTGTGACGAAGAACTACTAAGAGAACTCTTTACATCGTTTCTACATCAGAGACACCTAGACTACAAAATATGGTGTAATCTAGGCTGATGAGAAAATGAGAATGCCTTTTTACCTAGATTACATTACATTTTGTAGTTTAGGATGCCTATGTGTCTATGATGTCAAGACCATGTAAAGAGTTTGTTTTGAGCATATTCGACGCTGACTTTATTCGTACCTCTTCAGACAAGCATGATCCAGATTCCAGGAGTCAAGTCTGTGACAGCGTCAGACGCTGCATTAACAGGAACGTGAACTGGAGCTAAACTCGACATTTACGTTGAATCAACCCTCCCCACCATAGCTACACAATACGATTCTTATATTATTGTAACAATATCAAATGGAAGATTATTTAATATTATATGATTCGCGTGGAATTGGTGGTAGTACAAATTAAAAGAGACTTGGCAATAGGAAAGATCAGGAGTTTCTGTTTGAAAAGTTATTTTTACACATACTTAAATATAAATCTGTGGTAAATGTTGTAATTCAATATCGCTACGTTAAAGAAGCTGAAAGTGTTCATTATACATTATAAATAACCATATAAGAATGAAATGGTGACGTCCTCTATGTATAACAAAAGAATAAGAAGAAAGATAACCAAAATTTAAGCGTCTTAATGTGATTAACTAGAGCCAATCAAAATCATTTTGCGTAAAGCAGTGTTAATGGTAGTACTAAGGCTTGCAATCTGATCGCATTGTGCACATCAGTTCCAGGAAAATATCCGTGGTTTATATTTTAATCAATTATTTATTAGAATCGTGTAAAAATGGAGTAGGTGAACTGTCCAAGAAACAATCGAAACCAAACAAGAGATATAACATAGATAGCAGATTCATGGCGACAACGGGAAACACCACTGGGGGACATACTGCAGTAGGCATTGGACTGTAGGTAGTACTTTAATATGCAATGTAAAACAATATAACATCTTCTTTTAATCGTATTGGGCGATTCGGCAAACGTGCTTTCACCGGGCTTTGCAGATTTGTTCAGTAATATTTGTATTCTTTGGTCTAGAACAAAATGTCGATTATATTTGGCCTTTTACAAGCCCTGTTTAAATTCTTAGATGTATATCAAATTTAGTGTATATAAAATGTATACTTAATTTACGTAATTTATATAATGAAGTTTTACTACTTTATCGACGTGTGATGTTAAAAAATTCCTATATATAGCAGTGATACGTTATTTTTTTATTTCTTGCAAGCTCGTTCGATTTGATTATTCACTATTTTTCTATGATCAGCATCTTTATAGGAAGTGCCTAGCAAGAAGTAGCCATTTCAGCATTGTTGGCAATTAAACTTAATCTAACGTGAGTTTAACGAGCCTATTTAGGTGAATTAGAGACGGCATGCATTATCTAACCCGGCGATGTAATTAGACTTTCTACAGAAAAGTAATGTGCGTGAAAAGATACTGTTACGCAAGCGAAGGAATTTTTAAGCTAATTATGGTGATATTCTATACAAATTTGGGTAAAATATTAATACAAGATATGAACAGTAATAATTATATAAGTACTTAGTAATATACCATAAGAATATACTTGACACTAGATAACTTTATCAATAATGTTCTACTTGAATCTTAGTTAAAATAGTTTCTCTGAATTAGTTGGTCTTCAAGTTGAGGAGAAAAGCTGTTAGGTCTACTGAACTTTGGATCAAAGTACGAGGCGCCTCTTCTCTTTAGCTCCTGCTAACAATTAGGAAACGTATGCTATTTAATCTATCAGGTATAATGTAGAGCTACTTCATTCCTGAAAACTAATCTTTGCTAGATGTTTAGTTCAAGTGTCAGTACTCGATCAAGCAAGCTGCAGATCTGTACACGATGACTTGCATTACTATCAAATCACGAAATGAGAACACACGATCTTGCCTCGATGCTCAAGACATAATAGTACAGCAATATATCATATTTTCTAAATTCTACATGTGCCTCCTCTCTAGACAGCAGAAAGGCGGTATTTAAATAAATAATGAAGGAATACTGTGCCACTGTGGAAGATTTTATTTTGATTACGGCATATTATTTCCAGATAAGTGTTAAGTACCAAATTTACTGGAGGCTATATGGATGTTGGCACCATAAGAAAAATTTTAAACTTAAAAAATTGTATGACCTTAATTTTAGTCTTAGAATTGTGAGGGATGTATCGATATAAAAATGACGGGGTGATTGTTTATATAAGGAGTGAACTCAGTGAAGTGACACAAAATATTACTTTGGGAGAGGCGACTGGGCTGGGCTGCAGGTAGACTGACTGTGACGGTAGACACCACAGGGCACTGCGCTGTCGGTGTACCGCAGTCCGACGATGAACTGTGGCGTGTTTTTAGAGGAACTACATTACTACTACTAGGATATAACTTATATATTCGTAGGTGATACTAATATTGATATTTTAAACATGTAGGACGTATACCTTAAACATTTTGTCCAAAATTGGTCTTACAGAATGTATTAGCAAACCAATAGAGTGACTGACAAATCTAGCACTTGCAATGAACATATATAAAATACTCTGACAATAGTACGGTGACTGCGGGTGTACTGAACTCTGACCAGACCTACAATCACGCCGAGTTGGCCGAAATGGACCGTGGGGCTCCCTGCCGGCACCCACGCTGAACTGAGTGGTACGTACCTCAACCAACAGGAACTACACTGACTACTGGAGACTCAGTCCTGGGACCATGTTTTGGCGTAACAATTTGGCAGTAAGCATTGTGATTCATTTGTGTAACCTATTTTACATTTAAAATAGCATTCTCAAAAATCTAAAAGACAGAGTAACCGCAACGAAAATCTTAAGCCATGGATTTCAGCAGACCTAATTAGCGATACTAAAGGGGAACAAATTAATAAAGACACTAAAAACAACCCTTTAACATTATTTTAAATTTAGTATAATCATTATAGAAACAACCTCTCAAATTAACGAAAAACAATTATTACAAAGAAATATTTTTAAAATCATCGAACAATTCAACAATTTCATGGAAAATAATTAACGAAATAAGTAGTTCATCACGAGCAACAATCGTCATTCATGTTCAAAATTTCGCCTTGGCGGCATACAACGAGGGAGGAGGGACCCTGACCATGGCAAACTCTTTCAATGATTTCTTGTCTCAAGTAGGGCTGGGTTTGACGAGTAAGTTACCGCAGTCTGTCTATCCCACCCCTGGTGGAAGACATAGTGTATCCAGCTGACCATGTATTTCAGTTGGAGCCGCTGACCGACAGCCGGGTGGAGAAGTGTGTGGCTGAGATGCGCGGTGGCTCTGCTCCTGTTTGTGACGATTTTCCTTCTAAAACCCTAGAAAACAATTATACATCTCTTCTTCTTCTCAAACGTATAATCAATCTTAGCCTTTCTTCTGGAATTGCTATCGAAAGAAGTAAACTAGCTCAAGTTTTTCTGTTACGCTAAAGAAACAACATTCGGACATGAGCAACTATAGACCCATCTCTTTGTTAAGTATAATCGGTAAAGTTCTTGATAAATGTGTAAGAAACTCATTATATCGGAATTACAATTTGGATTCAGACAGTGAACAAATACTCGTCTTTTTCAAAAATAATAACATATAATCAGTTTACTAGATGGAAATGTTTAAATTATTTTAGTATTCATGTACTTATCTAAACCCTTCTATTCAACTGACAGAAACTTATTATTTATAGAAAGTTGTTATTATAGGAATTGCATTACAATGGTTGGAAAGTTATTTAACTGGTCGGAAGCAATTTGTAACAATATTAATAATCGAAATAGCGCTCCTTTTGAAGTAATTACGGAGTCGTTCATGGGAGTACGCTTGGTCCATTACTTTTCCTCGTTTATATAAACATAGTAAAGCTAAATATAACTCTAACATTACAAATAAATGTTCGTAGATGACACAGTAATTGTTTTCAAGGAAAAATTCTGACAAAAAGTGTATCATGTTGTTTCAAACGAACATAATGAATTAAAAATTGGCTTCTTACCAACATTTTAAGAAAGAACGTTAGTAAAATAAAATGTTTACCAATCGCATTGAGAAATGTGAGTGAGCCACCCGACGAGATGCAATTACTGCTACATTTGTGCGGCGTCTCGGCTAACACCGCATGTCACTGCCGGCCTATCGGGAGGATGGACAAGTACAAGTACTTAGGTATTACTATAAAACTTAGATAGGAACCGCACATTAATTATTTAAAACCTAAACTTAGAACAATCATTTGCATACTTTATCAGTTAAGCCAAATCTTAAATTATAATGAATAAAAAACTCTTAATATTTGCACTTTGTATATGTTCAGTCTATTTAACAGAATGGAGTCATACCGTGGGGAGGGGCATTCAAAACCATCATTGATCCATTATATGTTATCTAGAAATCGACACTCAAAGCAGCTCTAAATACGTCTAGACGTTTTTCAAGACTCAGTTGTTTAATGAGTCAGAGCTTTTCACGATCCGTTAATAATATATCAGAAATGTAATTGTCTACATATACAGTATAGGTACAGGGAAGTGGTACTTGGTCGAACATCTCACGGCTTATCTATCAGGGCCTATGTACCTGTCGAACTCATATACGTGGTGAACAAATTGTTCAGACGCTGCCTTCTATGATAAGAGAATTTCGGGCGGAACCGACCGTTCTGTTCAAACTGCTGATTACTTGGCTGCGGATGGTCGGCTCTAATAAAACGGTTACTTTCTCCTCACTTCTATTTAACGGTTTTAATTAAATTTTACTGCAATACTTTCAACTGCCTTGCTGTTGAAATCATCATCTCAAAAACTGTCGTTTGCCTTGTCGTTGAGTCGACGTATATCTTCTGTTCATCCGCTTACTTAGCTATTTCTGTTATTTTATTTTGTGCAGCTTGATTTAACAGTTGAATTGTGTTTATTGTATATATAGACTACATATATACCATAGTCATATAGTTAATAGTCTTACATCTAGTTAAAATTGTTATTATTACAATTATTTTAAATGTGAACTCACCATAACGCACAAGCATTGGATCAGGTGACGGTATTTTCAAATAAAGAAGTAAAATTTTGTAATTATTGTATAATTTTGAAAATAAAGAGTAACTTTATATGATAATTAAACTTTGCTACATCTACTCATCTAATTCGTGTTCTTGTATAAACGAAGTAATAATCCCAGTCGTATTTTTAGACTCCATAATCAATCAGCTCACATCGACAAAATTTGCAGTAAATCTTTTAAAGTTCTCGGCTTCACCGTAAGAGAGTATAAAAGTGCTGGTACCAGTGTGGACGTTCTTAGAACATCTTATATTGCCTAAGTGAAAACCAATTTTTAAGTATGGCAGTCTTGAATGGGCACTCTTTCAACAACCATCATGCCTTAAGGACTGAAAGGTTCTAGCTCGGGTTTTTCAGTTGGGCACAGGTTGGGGTTTGACTATCAAATTGAGGACATACTAATGCTTTCAGGACTGACCCCCTTTGGAAAAGGTAAGAATCTGGCTGATCTTACCCTCTTACACAAGATAAGATACACTTGAGTGGGAGAGTGGACTGTTCTACGCTGCTTGATAAAACTTACTTGATGACACCTAACATAATTAAGACATGTTTATATTGGCAGAAATAACTCAGATCTATGTTATTTGTGATTGTTATAAAAATATTGCCGCTATTTAATACTATAAACTATAATATTACATTTATTTTGTTGTTGTGTGATAGTGCAAAGTCAATTCCTTTAAACTATCTGCTCTTGACGTTATCACATATTGTGCTTCTTGTTTTTATTTGGTCTGTTGTCAAGGCTGCCCATTTGGGGGGAGGGGATAGAAGGGGCAAGTTGTCCCGGCCAACATAGTTAGAGGGGTCACATGTAAAGAAAAAATTAAGTCCGAAAATCATATTATAATAATACAAATTTTTGAAATGTTTAACCATTTCAGCGCTTTTAAAACGGTTTTCTTATATTTAGTACATTCATATATTAAAAACGGTACGCGGTACTGTGTAGTGTATATGGCTCTATCGATGATTTGTCTCTCACCTCATTGTAGTGGCTGTGACCTCTACAGTTGTGTATCCGTATTTTTATCATCTGAATCCCTTCACCCCATTTCCTTTCATAAAAACACTGACGCAAACCACTCCCGTTTTCATATCACTATAGAATATGCATTTCAGCCACTAAACAAGGAGATGAAATGCACTTTCCAATCTGATGCTGCAAAAATAAGTTAGTGTGTGAGGAATGAATTGAAACTCCAAGTAACTCCACCTGTCACTATCTTCGAAATTTAAGCATCTTATCTGTCATGAAATTGAATTATAAGCACCTCCTCTAGCTGTGCATAAATATTGAAATAAGAAATCCAACAGGCGTACATTTAAATTGTAAAAAGGAGCAAAAAGAGGGAATAAGAGTAATTGAGGTAAAAATTATAACAACATATTGTTTAAAATCCGATAATGATCCAGCTAAATGGAAAAATCTAGGTAAAAAATGAGATGAATGAATTTTTTTAAGCACCTCTTCTCACCCTCGCAACCATATCAAGATGAATCCATTAAGAGATTGGCGTGTTTGGATTTGCAAAGCAGCTGCCCTTGTTTTGCTCCATATGTACACTTTCTAATGTAACGATTAAATAGGTGTGCTTCAAATACAGCTACGTAATGGAGGAGTTACTGGGAAATGGAAGAGTTATATCAAAAAGTTTAAAGTCATGTTACTGCTCAAAAGAAATTTTCCATTAAGCATTGAGCAAGTCCTATCGACTGTCACGACACGACAGTGGCCGTTTTTAGTAACCTTCCAGTTAGTAGGAAGGTACGTTGTTGATAACGGTCAGCGTCTTAAAAATACTAATAACGTTGAGAACCAGTTAGAAGACTTCAGACCCATTACTTATCTTAGAGAAGTCAATATGAGATCTTAAAAGTGTGTGCTGATAAAATAGTGTTTTCAATTCTTAAGGAAGCCGATCAGCTCGTTAAACAGTATAATGGCAGATGAAACACCATATATGTCTCTTAAATACAAGCTTATATTATTCAATATATTCTGTGCCAAGAAGGAAAATAAAAAAGTGTGAAGTTCATGTAAGATTTCTAAAGCTTAATGACTTTGAAAAACAGGAGTTGCAATAATGGATCAAATAAAACATATACTAACTAATTTCCTGTTGAATTTGAACTTATGTATAGGGCAATGCTAAACCAGTGCCTCTAAAATTCCTGGCACGTTTCGTGTAAAAACTAAACTTTTGGAAGAAAATTCCCAGACATATTTCACACCTGCTCTTTATTCCTACTTTGGTCAAGTACAAAAACTGTAAATATATACTATCATGATGAGCCCTAAAAAGTAGAACATTCTTCAAAACAGTGCTGAAACTTTTTAAACAACCACAAGATGAAATGCTAGAATAGAATCAATCAGTTTCTTAAATTAGTTGAAGCCTTGAATTGCCAACCGAAGTTTATATATAGTAAGGAATTTAATGGATGGATGGGTTCTTACGAGTTCATTATTTCAACAACAATTTGGTACAAACTTTTCAAGTGTATCGATCTAAGAAATAAGATCCTACAATGTTCCAAGTTTTTGCTTACTTAAAGCTACTGAACAAATTAAAGAGCTGATGTTCAACTAATCGGAAATACGTGGGGACTTCTTGAAGAATGAAAAAAAGGGTTGCAGTAGGACTTGATCTTCAGCTAAAAATAACTAGGGCACGAAAGAAAATAGGTTTCCATGATGAAACTGGTAAATAAAAACATGTTCTAACGCCAGCAGGAACACTACAAATAATCGATTCTGATCTTAATATCATCTTGAATGGACAGCTGAACGAGCATCTTAGTGCTAAAAACTACTTTCAACATGGTTCAACTGACCATTAGAGCAACGTTACCATTCAGCCATAGGAGGGGTGATCCCACAAAATCTACATATCACAGGTTCAGTCGAAAAAAATAGATCAATAAGCTGAATAACTAGTACGGTATCGACTTATCCCTTAAATTTGCAAAAAAGATAAACAGCAGAAGAAGCTTCTATACGAACTTTGCAAAGAGTGGAACTTTTGTTAGTTGTAATATTTTGAAAGGTTTACATCTTCTAAACTTAAGATCCAGCTGTAGAAAAATTACTGAGTTTTTACCATTAAGAAAACCCTGATACAGTATTAAATCCTTATTTTAGTTTTAGAATTAGGGGAGATATCTCATTTTAAAGATATAGTTCATTTACATCCAACCACGTTTAATTTCCCTTGATATTTCATGGGTTATTCAGAAAAAGTTACAATGTATGTTTTACTCAATTGTTTGAATATTTAAATAGCATAAACATTACCAAACAAACATAATAAGGGCTTGGATTCGTATTAATTATATCAAATTTTAAATTTTAAAATTGAAAATTAGATTTAGAATGTGATCCAAAAGTTATGATTCTGGGTTGGACCAATAAAGTCTCTGGGCAAATTTGTTATAAAATATTTAACCTGCATTTACTTAGTTTTGAAAAAGGCAATAAATCATATAAAAATCGTATACGTTATTTTCTATTCATAGTAATGCACTATTATTTGTTATATTTTGTATACAATGAATATTATATTCTGTAAGTTTATTATACTGTTTATTGTATAACGATGAAACAGTAACAAAACAAATAAAAGTAAAATCATTAATAAACAGTATTCTAATTATTGCTAATGATAAAATAGTCGAATACAGGATACTTACTCCAGAATGTGTCAGCTTCATAACATATTTTTCTGTGTCAACAACGTCCCACCAAGTCTGTCTGTAACAGGTTTTCCAATATTGTTTTTTTTTCTTGGTTTTGCTGGTTTGTTGATAACCGTGGCCTTCCAAACTTCCATCTTCAGCTTCAGATTGCTGAGGACTGTTTGTCTTCGCGTAATCTGATATAAATATGGAAAGTGTTAAGAAATCGTCAAATTAGTATTGTTCAATATGTAATGTTTTATTTAATATCGTCTTACTCTGGTATGTTACGTTGTAACATCAGCACAGTTAATGCTGCATTTTGTATTTATTATTACTGTATAGGAAAAAGTGTGTAATAGGTTATGTTTGAAATACATGAATATGCAAGAACAAGGCTTAACCTCTAATCAGAGAAAGTTCAATATGTGAAAGTTCCTCGAAAGATTATCCAGTTATGAGAAACCTACACTTCCTCGATCAATCCATATACGTATAATGCATTTTTTACTCTGTTTCCCTTTTTCTCGTCTCAAAATTCTCTAAAGAAAATTTCTTGGTTATCAGGCTAGGCCTATAACTGAAACAAATCAGTGCAGTATTTTGTTGCGGTAAAAGTAAAATATTTTGACAATATGAAATTCAATTTGAAACCAGAAAACTGCAATCTCTCTGTTCAAAGGTTATCTGTGTGTATTCCGTTAACAGTGTATTTATTTTTTATTTTTCTACTGAACTTTACATCAGTACCACTAAGATCATCTGAAAGGAAGACTTTAGAACAGTTCTTTAAAAGCGCTGTTGTGCAAAACAAGGATAAAAGTGTAGTACTTAGTGTAAATGTGTTGGATAAAGAAAGTATAAAGAGAAATTTCAATAGTGAAGACAAAAAGAACATGCCTCCAACTGAACTTCTTGCTTCAATATTTTTTAAGTAAGTTCTTAACTAGGCCTACCATAACAATTTTGTGTGTGTTGGGTAAAAATATAAATTATAAATTGGTAATATAAATTGTGTTTATCTATTCAAATATTAAATTAAAAGAGCTAAACTTATAATGATTTAGTGGTTATTTTACATATAAGCTGTAGAGGGCAGAGTATAATAGGCGAACCCTGTTTTTATATCGCATATTACAATCATCGATATTTTATATATCGAATAACGGGTAGACGTTTTATTGAATGTGTCAATCGTTTTTATCAAAGGAATAATTAGATATTACAATTAATTTAACTTAAAATGTGCTAATGTTTAATATAAATAATAAACAATGAGAAATAACTATGTTTTGGAGAATTCGGAATTGGCAATGAATATGAGATTGAAAGTTCTTGGTGAGTGGTCATAGAGGTTGAGGAGTGGGAATACCTTTGTACTGCAGGGAAGTATGAGTGTCTTAGAAGAATCATTTCCTCCATTTCACAAAATCAGTTGCTCACTGCTATCTAGGCAAGCTGTAAGTATTGTAAAGTATTTCTTACCTGTTGGTCTAGGTTAAAGATGGGGTAGGGTACGATAATCGGACATGGTTTTTTATATCGAAGAATGTAATCATCGATACCTAATATTCACATCTCAAATCCTAGACAATCAATCGATATAAAGTATCTATAGTTCTCAATAACAATCATATGTTTTAAATTAAAATATGAATCTAATATTCACCGTGATCAAACAAATTATTATAACCAAAATTAGGAAAACTGAAGACGATCATATTTGCTCCTCTCACAGTTACAGTTGTTTCTTTCCCACAAATTTTACATAATGGGGTTTTACGTACGAGTCGAACATGTTGAAGTCATGAAAAACATGTCTTATCATCTTCCAAAGCAATGTCGCATAGTTTTCTAAAATTTACTGTCATTTAAAAAAATCAAATGTTACTTATATAAAATTGAAATTTTAAATTAAGAGTAGGCTATTATTTAAGTGTTTACAGCTATTGATATAGATTATTTAATTAATCGTTAAAAATAATTAATCAGTATCGATTGATTATATCGATGGTTATGATTAAGTAATATCATTTGCCAATTTCGATATAAAAAACCGGGTCCGCTTATCGTACCCTACCCTAAAGATGTTTTAGTTTTTAGTTTTAATGCTATTGTTGAATTACTTTTTTTGGTACTTTGGGATTATACCGACCACACTAGTATGAAGAACACAAAAATAGAAATTTATAGAAACAAACATGATAGAACGAAAAAACAACTCTTCAATTACAAAAATTACAAACTTACAAGCATTTCCAGGTATTGTGATCGTTATTGTTGTCGCTGTTATCTTATCTTTCTCGAGAATCCTGATTACGGCAGACCGTGCGGCATCACGTGATTTGCACGGTACATAATTGCCTTTCCATTACAATTCAATTTATATTTCTGATTAGCCCCTCTAGAATTTGATATTTTACTGATAGGTACTAGCCTATCTCGAGGGATGTTTTTTCTTTCGTCGACATCAGCGCGGGGCAGCACCGAAGGAGGCACTCGCATTTTGGGTGGCGGAATGTGATCAAGAATAAAAACAAGTTTTTAGTGTTTTTTTAATAAAGAGTTTAGTTTGGTAAATGTTTGTTTTTGTTGAATTTTTGTGTTTGGAGAAATGTAGAGGTAAAACACGGAAGTACAACAAAGCGATGCACCAGCTGAACGGGCGGCGAGACTCTGCAATCACGTTATCTACTAGACGCTCGACTTTGACCTCTGTCTGAGGATGGGGAGGGGTTTGTGATAAGACAATTCCTGTTTTATATTGACGAAATATTGTTCTACGCTAATCTAGTAATCAGTAGAAACGAAATGTGAAATATCGATTCATGTCTGGGTGTGGTCGGTATAATCCCAAAGTACCACTTTTTTTACTGTAATGTGTTATTTTTGTTCTTAATGTATAATAATTCTTGTACGATTATTGAAGTTGGTTAATATGCCGAATCAATTGATAATAACAATTGAATAACTATTATACTGTTCGTATTTTTTGTCCTATTTCGACCTATAACAACCACTTAAATAGGAAAGCCATTAAACCTGAAATACACATCAAACTTATGTGTGAGATCTTATAGTTTTTTATCCAAAAGTGGACGCTGTAATATAGACTTGGAATAATTGGGACCTACTGTATGGTTTAAGCCAAAAGTCTAGTCTATACTTCTTAAAGTACACATTAATCATCTAAGTGCTAATTTTATATGTAGCAACTTTTGTCTTATTGTAGTGGGCATGTAAAATCTCTGCCTTATCCTATAAGAACAATTTTGACTTCAAAAACTTGTTGGTATTATTTATAGTTGTACTATTATGGGAGTTGTCTCATTTTAAAGATATACCATTAGTCCTCTTTGAATTCTCACTAGTTTTTATATTTTTATTGGTTGATCAGAAAAAAACAATGTCCAAACCTTCTTTTATTTTGTGTTTAAGTATTCAAAAAGCATACTCCTTAGAAGGAAACAAAAAAGTGTTTATATGCGTATTAATCATATCTTTAAAATGGGACGTCTCCCATAACTCTATGATCAAAATAAGAGAGCAAAGGTGTTTGATGTTTTAACATTGCTCGCTTGAGGGAAAAACTCAAAGTAGTTTCACTATGGTCGGCTCTTAACCTGTACTGTCATTGTATGGGGCTCAGAGAGTTAATTATAGTTTTTTTTCATAAGTGCCAAACATATACCATAATCTATATAAGTGAGTATTTTTTAAACTTGCAAAATATTTAGTTGTTTTTAAAATGTATTAGCTATTACAACCTTTTTACTTTTATCATAAAGTAGAAAAAGCCCTCAACATTTATTCATAGAAGTTTTTAATAATGTTTATACAAAATTCAAATTCTAATAAGTTTTGTTTTGCTAGCACTTTTTATATAATTTCTATAAATGACCTCAAATTTGCTAAAACTTTCCTGAACTGCTTGGCCTGTAGATGTTTAACTGTATTTTCACTAACTCATACCTGTAGTTTCGTTTATTACCCATGTGGGTAAAGGATGATTAAAAATATTGAGGCAATACAGTATTAAAATTATTAAAAATTTTGTTTAAAGCACCTTAACTTCTTGGCAAAATAATAGCCTATCTGATAATGAAAAAAGGTAAACTTTGCTACCTATTGCATTTTTTACAAACATCTAGCTTTTTATCTTTTTCCTACTTGATTTTTACTCAACAATACAGAACAATTCCATACATAAAATTTTGTTGCTCATGCAAATTAAATTTGGTCAATAATTGTTTGTATGCCTGAATAGAGCAGTCTCATTCTCAAAGTGTGTCTCTTGTTTATTCCAAGCAGATTTTGAAAACAAACTGTTTTAGATTTTTGCTCTAAATTTAGTTTTTCTAAACAAACAACCTTGATCTATTAGCCAAGGTACTCAATTAGTCCTAGCTTCTTGAAGCATGGTAAAAAAAAACATATATTAACACATTCAGCGCCAGGGCATATGACACAATTCATTTAGCACGGGCCATTAGGTTTTTCCATATATTAACAGTCAAAAACTTGACACCATGTGTATCAAAAAATGATACACGCCCCATGTTACCAAGTGGGCCGCGTGTATCATTTCTGATACATACGTCAGTTTCTAGTTTGAGCCATATATATCAAAACTGAGCTCTTCTACAATGCTTTTAACACTATAGACTGAATCTCATGGGCCCAGGCCTACCACAGAACCCCGGCCAGTTTCCGGCCCAGGACGTCAGATTACTTTTTTATATCACAGGTTTCTAATGAAGTACATACACTCTATTTCTAAACATGTTTTATTATACAAATGTCTATATACAACTGGTAAAATAATAAAATGAATATAAAATGGGTACCTATAAATAAAAGATCATTAGTTGAGCTGCTAAAATAAAAACTGTAAGTTTTCGTGAATAGTGTTTGTTGTTGAAACAACGTACGGCACATGTAGGGATTTCCTTCGCAATTGTCACATACCGTGTAAAACTTGTTTCTGTTCCAAAAACTGTCAATTTATATTCATGCTCCCTTGCAGTCCTCTTCCTTTTCTTCTCTTTATATTTTTCCCTTTCCTTCTGTTTGAGTTTGACTCTTGATAATTTTCTTCTTCGTCATCTTCATCAAAATCATATCGCCATTATTATCTTCATCTTTTTCACAATAATTCTCTTCCTCTTTATTTCTTCCTCGCTAGTGTCACCCCGTTTTGTCTATTTCATCTTTTGTCTTGTTCAGTTTCGTTCTCAGTAACTTTCCTGTTATTATTTTTTTTTGTGGTCAACTTTATGTTTCTTTCTTCATACTTCTTGCTTGAATTTTTCTTTTTTTTCAGTTGCCCATTTTACAGCTTTCTTTCTTTTTCGGTAGTTTTTTCTTTTTTTAGTAGTTTTTCATATTCACTATCTTCACTAGTCACGTCATCTCTGGCTGTAATTGAAGGTCCTGCTAAATTGTCTTGATCACCTTGTCTTCAAATCGTTTTTCAAATAGTCCACTGGAATCGTGGTTTTTCGAGTGTCACTATAATCAACTGTCCACACTTGGATGGATATTTCCGGATCACGATCAGAGTCAAATACTTCGCTTTCCTTCCCCACTCAAATCAACATCACTATCGTCTTCATTTGGCTCTCGTAAAAAATCTGTCCAATTTTTCTTGGAGTCAAATTGTCACTTTTGCATACATCATCATCTTTTTTTGTAGAATTATTTTCCTCCATTTTTCTAACAGTAATAAATCAGCATGTCAACCAGAAAAAACAGGGCTATTTGTAAAATTCAAGTATAATAATACAAAAATTATCAAGCGTTGCAAAAATGATACACATGGCCCCTACCAACAAAATTTTAGTTGATTGTCACAGTCTGGGCCACGTGTATCATTTTGCACAGACATGAAAATAATAAAAAAATTAATGTACTGCCAATACTGTTCGTCTGATTTCAAAAAGAATTATATACTGTGTTTCTAAAGCACTCTTGATCTTAAATCGCACTTGGCCCTGACGGTTTAAAAAATGAAAATTTTAACTCGGCCCCTGCCTAAACAGCTTTGTGTATCATAAAATGATACACATGGCCCACAACATTACTGCTGGTGTGTATCATTTATGATACACATGGCGCTGAATGTGTTAAAGGATATAAAGAAAATTATTTTGAATATCAGATTAAGTAAATCTTGCAGAAGTAAGTTAACACATATTGTTAATGGTCACAACAGAATTGATTGATTTGTTGCCCTAAAATATTGACAAAATCAATGATAGTCTGTATAAAACATTGGAAACAATAAAGTGAATAATTTTAAAACATTTCAGGGTTGACAAAAATGGAGATAAACTGTTGACGATAGACGAGCTTTCCGAGTACATTCATCTGGAGACGCAAAAAACATATAAATCAAGGAATTCAAGAAAATTATGGACTATTTATGTCGATTGACAGAGATCCAGCTAATGGTCAGTATATAAAATAAAGTGAACCCAGATTTATATTTAATTTATACTTTTTGTAGTCTCATAGGTTGTATTCAATCAGGGTATACATTAAAAGAATTACTTTGTAGTGCCTTATCATTTAATTTTAGTAGAGTTCCACTAATTTTAATTGTGATAATTCAATAATCCGAAGAAATAATAATCTGGACATATATAGTGAGAAAATATTCAGAAATTATCATTGATGGAAAACTTTAATAAGCATTTTTACATTGTTATCATTGATGTAAAACTACTATATTCTTAAAACACACATTTTTTGACACTTCAAAATTCACTACACAATTACTACAATACTAGGCATAAGAACAACACAGTAATAGAATTTCACAGGCTAAATAAAACACCAAACAGTGCTATCATTAAAAGTTTACAACCATTGGATCCAACTGTATTCCATTACAAAATTAAGGCTGCAGTTTAATAAGCGACCACTATCACAATCGAATCATTGCTATTTGTGACCATACAAAAATACTTCAATCAAAATGTCGGACCAAATTACGTGATAGGTATTTAAAAATAACTAATATAGTTCTGCTGGTTTTAAATCTTAAAAATAAATATATTACGATAAATAACAAAACGTTATTTATATTTATAAAATGTTACAAACAAAGGAATTACATTTACTTACCTTTTACTATTTTCAAGGATACACATGTCTGACTCCTTTTGAAACAAGGAACATAAGTACTTCATTGTTCTTGCCATCATCAAACACAATAACCAAACACGATTTCACTTTGAATTAATTTCCAAACACGATTTTACTTTGAATTAATTTTGAGTGATACTGTCAAACTGAATTACCGTTTTAGGTTTTTAAATCCAACTATAGTGAAGCTATACTTTTATATGTAAAAGAAATGTATTTGTTTCAGATTACATAAAATAACTAAACTTTATTTAAACTCTGTTTGAACTGCGGACTTACGATTACTTTAGCCAATCTAAAATGGTATTTCTGCAGGTACTGATGCCGTCAAAACTACATTCATTTATTAAAAGGTCATTGTTTGATTTCAACTAAAATAGTTTATGATTTTCAGTGTATTAATAATACCAAATTTAGAATGTTTAAAAAGAGTCTTCAATCAATCAATAATATCTTTATTTACACATTCATCAAGAATGGTTACAGAGTCAATGTATACACTAAAATTAATGTAATATAAGGTTAGGTTATCAAGTTTAAAACCACAGAAATGCAAAGAGGAAAATTTTTTTTAATTAACATAAACAAAAATTATTGTTGGACAAATTTTGTAAGGTAAAACAATAAAACATCAGAATGAAGTCTTATGAGCATTATAAAAAAGTGTTAACAGTATCAAAAAACTCATTGAAGCTATAAATTGTGGTATTTTTCAGCAAACTGGTCAGTCTTTTCTTGAGATATTTTGAGTCACAAATCTTGAGATTTTCTGGCAGCATGTTGAAGAGTCTCGCCCTACTGAAGGATGGTTTCTTGGTATATAAAGTTGTTCTGT
This sequence comes from Homalodisca vitripennis, assembly GCF_021130785.1. NCBI lineage: Eukaryota > Metazoa > Arthropoda > Insecta > Hemiptera > Cicadellidae > Homalodisca > Homalodisca vitripennis. The sequence goes on from NC_060213.1 coordinate 66,250,214, forward strand.
GTGCTGGCAAAGAGAGATCGTTCACGCGCGTCGTGTGTTGTGGCTGTGAACTTCACCAACCTTTGGCAAGTTACCTTTTGAGGCATGAGTGATATAGATAGACACCACTGTCAGGATCTCAAAGGACTTGAAAGTCTCTCAGCAGGATTCTCGTGGTTGCAGACCTGGCATTATTCGCAGAGCTCACTTCTGCAGCACCAGGATACGATGAAGGTTTCCAGCAGTTGAGCCTCCCCATAGAGTTATTCCATATCTTACATGTGTCTAATAGAGCATAATATGCTGTTTTCAATGCTCCAGGAGTACCAATAGCTTTTATCCTCTTCAATGCAAAGATTGATGTACTGAGTCTTGAACACAGATGGTCAATGTGATCGTTCCAGGAGAAGCTTTGGTCCAAAATTAGGCCAAGGTGTTTAACAGTATTAACTCTTTGAAGATCAGGAGGTTCTGTTAAATTGTCTTCAAGCCGCCCAGAAGCAAGATATTTTGTCTTAGCAGCATTAAAAACAAGGTCGTTGCTCGAACAATACTGTTGTGCCATGCTGACTGATATGAAAGTGAATATCCAGATCCTCAGTGGAATTGCTGCTTGTAACCAGAACCGTGTCATCTGTATACAATATTGGGTAGCTGATATTACCCAGGAATTTAGGTATGTCAGCAGTAAACAAGACAAACAGAACTGGACCCAGCACTGAACCTTGTGGAAACCTCTCTTAGTAGCCAAGGGCCTAGACCTTCCAACCTTCTCTGTCCCATTTATTTTTTGTCTTATTTCAACCACCTGTTCTCTTCTTAAATCTTAACTTAAATCAAGGAAAACACTTGTAACTGTGCCTCCTCCATCCAAGTTGTCAATTATATGTTCTACTAAATCAGTAAGGGCACTTGTGGTTGACCTGCCAGGGATAACAGTTGGGACTAGAGATATGGGCCTGAAATTTTGCTTCCCTGTTTATGAAGGGGATAAACTTTGGAAGATTTAAGCCTGCTAGGAAAAATCCCCTGGGACAAAGACTTATTCATCACATGCGTGAGAGGCTCAGATACTTCACCAATGCAAAACTTCAATAGCTTGGCACTCACATCGTCAATTCCAGATGAAGAGGTTGATTTTAGTGAAGTTATTGTACTGAAAACTTCATTGTATGAAGTGGGACTCCAATCCGAGAGGGGTGTTCCATGAAAGGCACCATTGTCAAGAATACTAGCTCTTGATGGATTGTTTTGAAGTAGAGTTTTCTCTGCTATATTCGTAAAGAAGATGTTGAAATGCTCATAAAGTCTACCTGGATCCTCAACTACCTTGTTTGCAATATTTATCTGCCATGTTGACTCTGAACCTTCCTTCTTTGACAGTCTCTCACTGTTGATGATGTTCCAGATAGCTTTAGTTTTATTATTGGACTCAGCAATGAAGTTTTCATTTTCTTCCCGCCTTAATGTTCTTAGTTTTAAATCTTATCTTCTTTTTTTGTCATATGCATCAACTCGGTCCTCTTCCTTTCCACTCTCGTGAAATCTTGCATGTGCCAACGTGAAGTCTTTCCTGAGCCTATCGGCTTCCGGGTTGTTTAGAACTTGAGTCTTTTGCTTATTCCGATATCAGATTAGTGTCTGTGGACAATTGATGTCGAGAGCTACATTCAGAGTGTCAATGAAGTTAGTATAAGCATCATCTACTGAGACTGCCTGATAGACTCTTTCCCATGATTGTAGTGACAAGAGGTTATCTCAAGTGCATATTTTGCAACATCATGTTTGTTCTGACTTTTCTTGCAGCGAAACACTATTTTATTTCAACCTTTAATTCTAGTTTTCACCTCCCCACTACAAACAGGATACCGGTACTTCAGATTTAAAGAAGTAAGGTCCTTACCATTTAAAACATTGTTCAACTTTTAAAAATACATTTTGAGACAATAATTGTATGTTTCATTGCCATTGTTCTTGCCGATGTCACTAGCTAACTCAGTACGTAAAAAAAATAAAAACAGCTGACAATGATTAATTATGAATATCTGTAGATCATATGTATTCGATAGTATCAATATTTATAATCGATAATCATGATTCAATTGTGTTGGTGGCCGCTTATTATACTGCAGCCAAATTTAAAGCATTTTAAGTAATTACATTTCTCCAGTCCATTTCTGTGTGTGATCTCGTATTATGCATGTACTACTGCAATACTGCAGTATTATTTGTTAATATTATTATCTCAGAATATTATTAATCACTTTTTAGTCTGTATAATATAAACAAAATAGTATTATTGTGTATTGATCTTTTATTATTGATCTGTTTTTCAATGTTTACAAATTTAATTTATCAACTGTGTGTTATTCTTTATTATTTATTATTTATTTGTGTTATTACCTGTTATAGTTGTTGTTTTGAATAAACCATATTCAGGATTTAGTTTAATGGTTGTTATTTTCAGCCATTAATACAATCATGTAACTACTTTACTTTCATAATGTTTAAATTTGCCATATTTGTTGCTTGGAACTCTGAACTTATAGCTTCATTTCGTGATATTTGTCTATTTGTAATTTTGATTGATTGATTTATTATTTAATCTAAGTTAGGAATATAATTTAATTAATTAGTTATAAGTATTTTGACATGGCTAATAAGCCGTATTGTGACTGTCAATGTTCATATAAATAGTATGACAGTAAAATATTTGAATTTTAATTTATGAAAGAAAAATTGTACAAATGTGAAAATACTGCAATTGCGTTGTTTATTGTTTGAATAGGTGTTGTGTCATGGACAGAGTACCACAAGTATTTCCTTCTCAAAAACGGTCTCGCTGAAGATTACGCTGATCGACACAATGAAAAACATCACGAACTACAGCGCTCTCTTAAAGGCGAGTTGTTTTGACTGACCAATATTGTATTATTTCATTAATAACGCTAATACCTCATACTGTGAAGGAAGGCAGACAGACGTAGATAAGGCTGCCATCATAAAATTACATGCTGATGATTGTTTTGTTATTCACCACTAAATTCACTTACAGTCATCTGGAATATTCTGTATAAATTGAGCAGTAGAATGAGTGTACGAGTAAGTTATCTATATAGTATTGTTACTAATGAAACATGGATTATGACCTTCAGAAGAATGTAATGTATTTCACAATAACCTTAAAATGAAAATAGGTTTTTTTTTAAATTTGGTTTTCTTTATTTGTAATAATTTTGTAGATTTAATTCAGACATGCCTGTCCCGCCTTTGGTAATACTGATGAATTAGGTTAGTTATATAAATATGAATGCTGACGGAACAGCTCACACTGGAATAAATAAATATAGAAATTGTGATAAGGATTGATATAATGATTGATCTCCGTAGTTAAATTTTACTGTACAAAAACCCCAAACCCTAATAATTTTCAAATTACATGTTGAAAGAAATAAATGCCAGATGCTGAATACTTATCCGTTTAGACGACACAGCTACAGGTCCTGTCAAAGCCATTCCTTGACTAGTGCTATCCCAATTATACTCCCTTTGTGGTACTTCTTATTGGCCGATCCCTGAATCTTGAACTTAATTCCCTTACAGTATCTATTGTTGCATGACCAGATACCATCACACTAAGCTTGTTCGATTCTTATATAGATGTATTCATTAATAGTTCTGAATGTTTTAAATTCAATTTTGTACAAAAGTTATTTTTGTAGGTTTTTCCAAACATTGGATACTTTTCTGTCTTTTGTTTTAAAGCTAAGCTATGAATTTACACATTGATCTTGAAATCGAACAAAATCAAAGAGAATATCAGGATGAACTTTATCGCTTTCATTACGAAAATTCTGGAAGATATTTCATTCCATTGTTCCACTATGGCTTTATGTTTATTCATATTTTTTTTATTGGACATTAAAAGCAAAATCTGTAGCAAATAATTTTAGAATTCCGAATACTATGTTGTAATGTGTTAAATTGACTTGTGGCAGACATATTAATATTTATACGCAGAGAGTTTTAGCTATGAACTTCAAAGACACATTTTGTATTTAGATAGTATTAACACAAGATGAAGTCGCTTGTGTTATTGTGCCATTAGTTAATGTTATATTGCATTTATACTACAGTATACATATGTATTGGATTTTTACCTTTTAAAGTGGGGGTTGTTTTGATGGACATGGATATAAAGAAATCTAGTGGTGATATGATGATTGCAACAGGAAGATTTATTTCTATGAAAATGTAATTAAATATGGACAAAAAAATTATAAGGTTATGAAGTCATAACCTTATTTTGTAGAAATGAATGTTTGGACTCGAAAGAGCAACTACCAAGAATAGCTATAAGAGCATCTTACAGCTTTTAGTCTTTTTGAGATGTTCCCCCCCCCACCCCCCCCCCCCCCCACCCCCCCCCCCCCCCACCCCCCCCCCCCCCCACCCCCCCCCCCCCCCACCCCCCCCCCCCCCCACCCCCCCCCACGCAAAATGATTTTGATTGGCTCTGGTTAATCACATTGAGACGCTTAAATTTTGGTTATCTTTCTTCTTATTCTTTTGTTATACATAGAGGACGTCACCATTTCATTCTTATATGGTTATTTATAATGTATAATGAACACTTTCAGCTTCTTTAACGTAGCGACATTGAATTACAACATTTACCACAGATTTATATTTAAGTATGTGTAAAAATAACTTTTCAAACAGAAACTCCTGATCTTTCCTATTGCCAAGTCACTTTTAATTTGTACTACCACCAATTCCACGCGAATCATATAACATTAAATAATCTTCCATTTGATATTATTACAATAATATAAGAATCGTATTGTGTAGCTATGGTGGGAAGGGTTGATTCAACGTAATTTTCGAGTTTAGCTCCAGTTCACGTTCCTGTTAATGCAGCGTCTGACGCTGTCACAGACTTGACTCCTGGAATCTGGATCATGCTTGTCTGAAGAGGTACGAAAAAAGTCAGCGTCGAATATGCTCAAAACAAACTCTTTACATGGTCTTGACATCATAGACACCTAGGCATCCTAAACTACAAAATGTAATGTAATCTAGGTAAAAAGGCATTCTCATTTTCTCATCAGCCTAGATTACACCATATTTTGTAGTCTAGGTGTCTCTGATGTAGAAACGATGTAAAGAGTTCTCTTAGTGGTTCTTCGTCACAAACTTTTTTTCAGACGAACATGACTCCAGATTCTAGGAGTCAAGTCTGTGACCGCGTCAGATTCCAGACGCTGCACTGAGGGGAAGGTGAACCGGAGATAAACATTCACAATCACGTTGTAATACGATTCTCCAACTGTCGTTCTAAACACGTTTGGGGATCGCCTGAATGAGGTCTAAACGTCGCGTCGGAGTGTTAACAGCTGGGAGAGCCGACCGCGATTTTCCCGCCCTCTTCTCACGCGCTCGGTTTCCCAACTAAATGCTCACTTCGCCCGGCTCACTTTCGATTCTCTCCCGGCGTGGCGGAAAGAGAGGGAAAGTGCTACGATAGACAGACGGACGTCACGCTGGTTGCTGGTCGGAGCTGGGCCAAGTGAGTAAACATAACCTATAAATTAATAAATTAGCCTTTGGTTAGATCCCAAAACATTATAAACTATATTGTTTAACTGGAACTCTCAATATGCGAAATAGTAGGCTAATATTATTTTACAATGTGTTTGTTTCTATGATGATAAAATACTGTTTATATAGGTTAGTAATTGTATTTCTGCAGATCGTGTATTAAAACAAGAAGAAAGTAAAAATAGTGGTGATTCATTATATTTTTGTTTCATACAAACTATTAGATATTTGAAAAATTTTTTATAATACTGCACAAGTAACAACTCTTTCTGATACTTAAGTTGGTCTATGAAGTTATCTTTTATATATCTGAAACATCAGCTGGCTCATATTTGGCGCGCTAACCTCAAACTTTGTTATTGTTTCAGTTTAAGTAAATAACAGCTGTTTTGAGACACGTAAAATTGACTGCATGACGTCGTTGAGTTGCTGTAATAAAAAGTAAATTATTCGTATCAGTTTAGTTTTGTTTTTAGAATTGTAAAAAACGTTTAATTTATTGTGTCTATTAGCGTTCAACCCCATTTCCGATCTCAGTTTCGCCTCGCTCTTAAAACACGATTGTGTGCGGAAAACAACAGTTCGATGAATCTAATGACCCATTAGAGCGGTTTGATGAATACAGATATGAACAAAAGCCACCTATTATACTCTAGCCTACGCACAGGCTGCTTGCCCATGTAGGCTAATTTCCATTTTAGAATATATGTTAATATGTAATAAATAGTTTACTTAAATTATATAAAAGATATTATCCAACTACTATACTTAAAATTAAATTGTTTTATTTTATCGCTACTTAGTAAGTATAGTAAAAGGGTAATTTACTATTTATCAAATGTAAATAAATCTAATATCTATGTGTATATGTTTTTGGAAATAAAAAATGTTTCTATTCTATTCTATTCTATTATGTAATAATAATTCAAAGTACTCTATTTCATAAAAATTATATTAAAATCATGAATGTAAATTAAAAAATCACCAATTACTAGGGAAATGTATAACGAGACGAGAAAACATAATAAAACAAATATTTGTTGAAAATACGTTCAAAATTCGTTTGAAATATGTTAAAGCACTAATAAAGCAATACATAATTTTATAGCTAATATAATTTGATTTTAGAAGCCGTATAAAGAGAGGCAGGCTAATATGTATGTTAACTAAAAATTATCTCTACGAATAAGTACACAAACGATTCAGTTTAATTTGAACCCTATTAAGATAGTATTATAGTTTGTTGTAATGGGACTAGAACAGTTTTAATCAAGTGCTCACCTGTTGAAACTTGAAATGTAATTAACAACTCTGATTGCACAAGTTAATTTGAAATGTTATTAGATTAAGGTTCTGCAAATGACAAACAGCATTTTCCACGTTAATTTTGACAGGAATGTGTCATGAAAACGCACGGTGGTTTGAATATTTGCATAATTATCTATATAATTTTAGATTATTCCATTAAAACTGATGCACGTCATCAACGACATATTAATTATGAGGTATATTTAATAGAAATCTGCGCATTGCAATAATTAAATGACAGAAATAAAAAAAATCAATAAATATGTAGATTATGTTGTTTTAATAACAAAATTGGCCGTGTGCGTTTACGGTAACGTTTTATTTCGGCTATCACATAAACACATTTAAGAAATTTCATTAAATTAACACATTTGTTGATATACCTTAAGATTTTAAAATAGCAACAATGTATGTTTTGAAATGAAACAGTTCTATCTAGGTAATATACGTTCTATACTTGATTTTATATTAACACAATGTAGGAGTACGCCACACGACGTGTCGCATAAAATGATTTGTTGAGGTTAATCGCAAAATTGAAAGTCTATATGTCAGTACGTTTTCGAGATGTCGTGCGGACAAACAGACATGCAGAAGTGATATTTTCCCCGACACTGGAGTGATAGGCTTCGCTAACATAAGATTTATAGATGATACCAGATTTGAAAAGTTTTAGGAGTATATAAAACAATAACATCAATACGAGTGAACATCGTATCTTATGAAACAGACCATATTTTGCACAAAATTATACTTGTTTTAGTTAGAGTTGTAAGCCACATGTTGAAACATTTCAAGATGATGAATTTTGAGGTTTGTATTCAATCTATATATATATATATATATATATATATATATATATATATATATATATATATATATATAGATAGCAAGGGCTTTTTTCGAATGACTACATGAATGGGTAATCTAAGAGATTAATTGTTTTATTCATTGGACTAGTTATCCAGTTGTAGTTCTTAAGTTCTCAGTGCTCAAAAGGTGCGTTTATAATTAACGTTCTAAACACTAAAATTTGTTGATCTCCATCAAGGAATAGTGTGTTATCTTATTGGTTGGAAACTAGTTTTTGGAGAATGTCTATACAAAATCAGGAATATATCTGCCCTGTGAGTGTCATTTGAATTTCAAAACTAAGTCCTTATTGTTTAATCTAAAATACGTACGCTACCGGCTACATATTAGTCATTGGAACGTATTCTGCGTATCTATTGGAATACCAATAGGTTGAGATTCCCGTTTGAATTCTTTGTTATACCAGTACACAGCTAGCGTACTCTCATCTATACAGAGTTTAATATATCTGTCACTCATAATTACATTTCATTTCTGTATAAATATTGTAACATATATTAACAGGGTTAGGTAAAAGTGTGGAAACTAACTTAAATATTTTAAACTGTTTTAAACCACTATAACTAAATTTAGCATATCTGAATAGGGTATTAAAATGGATTTTTGTGTGAGAATTGTAACTTTCCCTTTTTCCAAATGAATTTCTCTATAGTTCTTATGAAATGCCCTACTACTACTAGAATGAATACTATAAGTCATTAATTTATATTTCATTAATTTTTCGATTCTTAACAGTTGATAAGGTAACTGGTTGGCCTTATCAGTCCCAGTCCCTCAATATCGTGCAAGCGATCTTCAAGTCAAAGATAAAGAGGTTGATAAAAAACAAGGGCGTTTCCACAATTTTGTTTGATAAAACATGTGAAATTTTAAATAGAACAATTTTATTCAAGAACTAGAGATCTTTATTGTTACAGTATGTATTCTTTTATTAATTTCTTTAAAATAAGCTGTTACATGATAGAGCTTGTGATAAGAAATATTGATATAAGCTCCTAAAACTCTATTTTTAAAAAGTGGGTGAAGCTGAAAAAGTCACCAAAATGACATTTTATGCCCTATTACTACGTGCTGAGTTTAGTCTTCTGGTTAAAGTGGTTAGAAACATACAAGGGGTTTCCACAATTTCGTCCAACCCTTTAAATAAGCCGATAAGTATCACACTTCTTGCGGTCGATATTTTAGCTTCGACAATTTTAATTCTTTACCTTATCATTGCGTGCTATCGAGCGGTTTCATGAACTTTCCAGCTCACGCTGGCATGAATTGGAAAGTCTACCTAAAGTTGCGAGACAGAAAAAAGTGCATAATACCCATCGAGTCCTTTCTTTAATTAGAGAAAATATTCAATTAAAACTCGTACCAAATTATCATTCGATCTCGTACAAGAAGTTAATGACCATGTTACGTACATACTGACCATGCTTAGTACAGATCTCTCAGTCCATCCCATTGACCCTAGGTGGGAGGTCAACCACTGTAAACATTTTTTAAATTATATAAAACATATTTGTGACCTTTAAACAATTTTACATATTTTTATTTTCCAGAATCTTGATAAATGTTGATTGACATAAAGTACGAGTATTACAGGACCCAAGTCGAAAGAAATTGAGGAGTTTGTGAAGCAACTCAGTTTTCTAGCCTGATAATAATAATTTTTCACCTTTTGCTAAGCGCACTCACATTGTCTGAAACATGTATCTAAAGTTTTTACACCGAAGAACGTTATTTTTAAACAGCTTTGACTTTGTTTTTTATTGCTGTATTGCAATTGACTACCTGTTCTAAAATCAATTGGCTACAGTTATACACATTTCAGTCTAGGTAAGTTACGCAGTTTAATGCGGTAACGAGGTTTCATCGTTAATTTTCAAATGAAAAGGAAATCGTTTGGCATGTTTATGGCATTCTGGATACAACTAGAGGAAATAACAAGTAGCCTATTTTTTGCATAAACATATGAATTTTGAGTTATATTTCAATAAATTTAATCGTATTCAAATAATTACATATAATTTTGTTAAGAAACTTTCTGCTAAAATGTAGTTTTTTCTTAGAAACATACGAGAGAAATGCTGAAAATCCATATGGATTTCCGACCTACCATCGTAAAGAAGATGGCAAGACTAGATATTCGTGGTAACAATTGACAATCGATGGATTGCACCAAACAACCGATATTTACTTTTTAAATATTTAAAAAACATCAACGTTAAGGATTAAACTAGCCTACTGTTAAGGATATCAGCATAGAAAACTCCTATATTCATTTTATAAAAAGACTAAGCTGTGTGTTTATGCCATGCACATTGGGTCTCGGTTCATGGAATATAGTATTTTAATCATAGCTTAAGGAAATAATAAATTTATTATTAAAAGAATTTATTGATTTTATACAGTGACCACATATGTCTAAGACTATTATTTTATATTAAAATTTTGTATTATTTAAAAATATTACACCCTAGATGTATCTTTTGTAGTTAAATAATTTGACCATTGACAGGGCTATGCCCCACGAGGTTCCAGATTTCCAGTATTAATCTTACAAGAGTATGTTTGTCTAGATTAAAACAGCTAAATTTTAGAACAAAAATGTTGCTCAAGCAGATCCCATAACCAACCTAATATTGGCTCACTTGTGATAAAAATTCAATGTCATGTAGAAAATTGTTTATGTGTATATAAATATAATTAAGTGTTAATACACCTTTTGATACACATACACCATTTATTTAAGCCCTATAAAAGCTAGCGCAGCTTCATGTTTGGCATCAAGTCAGTAGTCAAGTAATCTGGCCTACCTGAAATACATGCAAATTTCATTTTGTACGTATGTTTGAATCGCTTGTTTTGAAATCGAAGTTATGAGGTATATAACAAGAGAAATATACATGTTTACTTTCTTCATCATACATTCAGTATGAGGGTCTATTGTAAGGGAGGAATCATTGAGGTGTAGGTTTTTTTTTGGAAAAATCCCTTTTAGGTGGAGTGAAAAAAGGTAGTTGTCCGAAAGCGAGCGAGCGTTTGTGTGTGTCGCAATTAAACGAACGAACCGATTTTGGAAAACGTGTAGTTAGTGGGTACCCAGATATTTTTGTTATTATAATATGTTCCAATAACGCATCGAGTTTTACAAAACTAAGAAAATGTAATAGGTGTACATACGGAGTTTATTATACTTTATTATAGTTTTTAAATATTTGACCGAGCAATCTTGCTCCCCCTCCACCTCAGATTGTGTCCGTTACAGACCAAACTGTAGCTACGAGTATTAAGATAGCTGGTATGATCGGTATTATGAACCGATCATATTTTTTGGCATGGTCCTTACTGGTATTTTACACTGCCTTTTTACTTTCCCTCCAAACAATTAACAAGACACAAATCAAGAAAGAAATGAAATGTTTTACGGAGTTTATTATACTTCGTAGTTTTTAAATATATGACAGAGCAATCTTGCTCCCCCTCCACCTCAGATTGTGTCAGTTACAGACCAAAATATAGCTACGAGTATTAATATAGCTGGTATGATCGGTATTATGAACCAATCATATTTTTGGCATGGTCCTGACTGGTATTTTACACTGCCTTTTTACTTTCACAATTAACTAGACACAAATCAAGAAAGAATTGAAATGTTTTGGATTGATATAGTAAAAAGAGGAATCATTTCTCATAATGAAAAGGAGAGTATTTTACTTTAAATAAAATAACAATAACTTTTCAGGTAAAGTATGTAAATGAAAACATATGGCAGATGTTAAAGCATTAGTAGTGGTGTAAACACGTATAATTACGTTGCGAGTACATTAGTGTTTCCATCCAATTTACGTTGAATGGAAACTCAATTATCGTGTTATTCCAGTAATCGGTTACAAATTTATCGTTTCCGAGAAATAATGTTCAATCTCTTTGAAACTTAAGTTGTTCAATGTATCAATTTATGAATGAATGTTTGTTTAGTCAATGTGCATAGTTGATTCCTCTAACTAAATTAACGAGGGTGAAATTAACAACATTGTATTACAGTTTCCAACAATTAACAATTACCAGTACAGATTAAGTGTAGTAATATACGAGTTTGATACGTATACGAACTGACCGTCGTTATAACAACAGTTAATATTTTGTAATCTGCTCCGATTTAGCTGATAATTTATTGATGGCATCAGAATAAACACTACACGAGTACATATTAAAATGTGTTACCATTCTTGTTGGATTACGGATAATGTAGTATTAGTTATAACATAAAGCAAAGGTCAACATAGTTTCTGCCTTCATCAAGATAAATAAAAGTATTAGCTAATATTATTTAACTGAATACCTCATTACAGCTATTCAACTTCCTAATTATAAGATATAAAATGGCTAAACAAATTGCTTTCCCCTCATTCTGAAGTAATCGTGGTATTAAATCACTGGGAAATAATACTTCAATTAATAAATTAAAGTCAGTGCTTTTAAAAATCTACTCTTTTAACAAACAAAACAAATTTCCACGATAATTTTAAAAATACAATATAATACAAAGCAATTGATGGACAAACCTTTGGGCCCTGCAACGTAATAGTTCGTATGCTCGTCCATCAAGTGAGAAACCCTTACTGAACACAAGTAAAAATAAGATAATTGTAATATTTGTAATTAATTTTGTCTGTTTTCAGTTAAATTGTTATTAAGAGTTATTTCAACTGTATCAAATAGAAAACATAGGAAATGTAGACGACTTCGTGCACTATTTTCTGGCTAGCATTTAAGGTTGAGCTTTAGCAAAGGCTATCACTTTAGGGGCTGGAAAATTTTATTTGTGTCTTCCTGTCAATCTATTACTCTGTCCGCACGATAACTCGAAAACTAGTTGACTAATAGACTAGGACATTTTGCACAAAACTCCAGTTTATATTGGAAACACCGATAATGGTGCATGTCATTTTACCTAGGATTTGGCTATATTGGTCTTAATGGGTAACCAAGATGGCAACTTGAAAAACGCATAGTAAATAAATTTAGGAAAGAATTGAGTACATACATGTAAGATTTTAACATGTGACATAGTATCCTAACTGACGCAATACATTAGTGGAAATTTTTATTATTTAACCCTTGGCATGAAAACTTAATAAATAATAATGTGAATGAATCAAGTTGAAAGACATCCTGAGGAATGCCGTAGCTTTTAGCCTTTGAAAGTTTGTTTCGTGAACATTCATTTCTACATAGAAAAGGATGTTCTATGATTGCGCATGTCCATACATGAGATCTGGCCGAGCGTAATTGAAGCCTATTACTCAATAGGCTATCACAATTTATCTTTTCTGTTTGTCCATCTGTCCACAGGATATCTCAAAAATAATAAGCTATAGGCTTGAAATTTTGCATGCAACTTCATCGATAACTGTTAGGCGACACATTGTGAGACGTACTCCTTCCTTTTACATTCAAATACTTGCAATGTTGAAATAAACTGATGGTACTATAGTGAAAGTAATATATTTACTGGTAATGGTTAGATTTGTGTTGCTTTAACAAGTAGTGGATAGTAAAGAAGACCTAATTGGAAAGAGTAACCTGATTGTATTGGAACATTGATTTGCAGATCAGAGATTATTTTGTGTAAGCCCCCAAAGTCTTGTATATGTATAAGCTCCAATCAATCGATTTGTAGAGAAGGCAGTTAATTAAATTTTAATGACCAGGGGATCCAAGAACCAAGAGTTTTAATACATAGTGAGGTTCAAAAATCCTATTAAAAAAAATCCAAACCATCTATTTTGAATAGTTTCATAGTGGGGTTTATCTTGCGTCCGATTCTCGATAATTATCTGGTGTTCTTTAGTTCAAATTGAGTTTTGTATTTAATTCAATATTAGTCTACGTTAAAGCTAAAAATGTTTGAATTAAAAAAAGCTTTAAAATAAAAAATAAAAAAGCATGGTAATAAAAAAGGATAAGCAAATTACGAGTAGACGCTTTCTGAGATAATTAGGCTATTACTTCGGTGGGAATGTTTTCATAATTACTATTAATCACATCAATTGATGGCTGTATGAAATGTGTTTTTGGAAAAAAACATACTCAGGAGTGGGATAAACACTCTTTATTTATATTCTACAATTTCTGGATTATAGGTAAGCTCTGTTATAGATACGGAGAACAAAACTTTGGATCTAGCTTTAATAATCAAGGACATATAATTTGTTGCCATGTTGATAGAACTAATCAACTAAGGGCGTGTATACATTAGAATCACGCTTGGGCAAGTAAACTAGTAGTTCATGCTTGTGCAAGAATCAAAATTTGAAGGGCAGCGTTGAAAAAACCGCGACTTGTCGGTGCTGGTTACAGTACTCGCCACTCGCAAGTACACGCTTGCACAAGCTTCTCTACTCCCGATCAAGAAACAGATAAATTTGATTTACCGGCAAGATCCCCATTTTTTAGTTCATTTTGGAGTAGTGACAATGCACCATTTAAGTTGTTTATTGTTCGAAATAGATTTTTCGTATTAGCGTGTTTCGATTTGCTTAAAATGAAGGTGGAACTACTTATTGGTGAAGTGAGGGAAAGGAGGCCTCTATGGAATGCATCTTTAAAGCTTCACAGTTTCCAAGGTGAAATAGAATGTGTGACATCATTCTAAAATATTCATACAGCTTATCTGGTTGCTGAAGTAGGTTTGGGAAAATACTTATCTGTCGTCAAACTATTCCTTCACCCACTCTTCTCTAAACGCTTCCGCATCAAACTCTAAAAACTTTAAAACGCCATTGTCAAGCACAATGTCCCCATCGTCTGACAGCTCAATTTCGACTGACTATTGGGAGCGGTCATTTGGACCTGCGTTCACATTACTGAGACATTGCGCGATTATTTTATAAATATGCATATTATAAATATGTGTTATGTGTTCTGATAGATAGCAGACTACATTTATGAGTAATTAAAATAACATCATCATGGTTACTAATGGCTTATAAACACAAGTACAAATCAGAGATATAATAATCAATTTATATCTTTTTCTGCTCCATTGTTATTAAGGAGAAAAAATAGGAATTATGAATATTTTAAGAGTGAATACCAAGAAGTAACCCTTTTATAATTTTGAAATGACTTAGATGACGAGGGAACCCTCGGAAATGACGTTCCAATTTTATATTTAATCATATACATTACACAAATAAATTTATGGCACAATAGAGAAAGAGGCATTTTTGTTAGAACAAAGTTTTTTCCAGGGGAAGACAACTGGAAAGATTAAATTCTGTTGTTTTAGTCTATAAATGTAAAAATTAGAAATTGCGTGACGTAACCCTTACAATCTTGTTAATTATAATTCTAATTCTATTGAAATATCGATTTTGTCTGTCCGTATGTGCGATTAATCTAGATAGAAAGGCCCAAATCACTTAAAACTAGGTATATAGGTTTCTGTTCGGTCAAGAACGAATTTTATGTGAGATAAAAAGGCCATAAGGTAACAAAGATACAGTCCCTTCGTTAAAGCCTTACGACTATCAGTTTAGTGTAAAAATA
This sequence comes from Homalodisca vitripennis, assembly GCF_021130785.1. Lineage (NCBI taxonomy): Eukaryota > Metazoa > Arthropoda > Insecta > Hemiptera > Cicadellidae > Homalodisca > Homalodisca vitripennis. The sequence goes on from NC_060213.1 coordinate 66,265,523, forward strand.
ATAAAACACATGCCAGTATTGCGTGCTGGGAAGAGATGGTTTAATGAAAAGAATAACAATTACAGAAACACTGTATTCATTCGTCTCAACGAGCACTAAGAATAGTAGCAATTCGATGTAACATCAGTGACACAACGATCCTTGTCGAAACTCTAGTTGTCACCGCACGAGACAACAGTTGTAGCCCAGGAGGTCCAAGTTGTCACGTACGTACGCGGTCTTATTGGAGAAGGAACTGCTTTATTGGAGCGGTTACGTCAGCGGCTACACGGTTGATCGCGGAGAGATGGTGTAATGCTGAATGCTCCGGTGGCTGCACCACACTGGACACCGCAAGCCTCAGCAAGTCCACGATCCGGCGCATGCGCACAGGTGTCAAAACACGCACTTCCGCGGACTGCTATTGAGCCAGAATAGATGCTGATTCTGTTACTAGCAGGTACCCGCGGCTTCGCACGCAATTTAATTTTGAAAAGAAAAATGGGGACACCATGAACATACTCTTTTTAAATGGTATTCCAAACAATCCTACTATGATGGTTACTGAAAGATATAACAATCTCTTCCATTTTAGATTTAATTTTGAAGATCGAGTCCTGAAGTCAGAGAGTGAAACTGTTTTTTATAAGTAACAAATAACTATTTGTAATAAGTAATTTGTCTTAAATATATTCTATTGTAATAACTTCAACTATATCAGTAACGACTAAACTACTTTAGGCCAATGTGACGAAATTGCAAGTGTGAAGGTGGAATAAAGTAGACGTACTTAGCTTTGAATGTAAAACATTTATGATGTAATAAATGATGGAATTTTACTGCATTCCATTAAATCACAATAAAAACAAACTCTGACAAAGAAACGCGTCTACACGGAACAATACCTGTACATTTGTAAAGTGCAATTTAACTTTAACAAATAACAACAAACATTTCCAATCAACTGTTTAACTGTATAAATTATTATACTTATTATTCTAGACTTAGATAAGTGGTTAAACATATTTACTATCTGCCGATCATGCCAAGTCCATAAGTATAATGGACCACTAGCAGTTAAATCGTGGGTATATTCCTTTTAAATGACATTCTAAACACGTCTAAGTTAGGTGAGAATCATTGTAAAATATAATCTCTTGATAATTGTAGTTAAAGAACAGTATTTGGGGCCCTCAAGTCGTAGGGTGAAACAGTTTTTATACGTACCTTGAAATAACTTGAATTTCCAAGTGTTACTAAGTGTATGGTTTTGTTATTTCATATAGTATTGCTTATTTCAGGTTAAACTGTGCAGTTTACGGGCAAGATGCATCCCTGTGTTTGGAGCGCTCACTGCCGAATAAAACGAACCTGGTGAGTACAATATGTCTAATAGAGGGAACATCTAACAACTATCAAGACATGGGTTAAGTTTGTTTCCGAAATAGATTATATTTTGAATATAGATGATTTGGTTGCATAATACTACCGAATATATGCAACTTTATGGTTGAATATATGCAATACTACCGATGCTATGAATTGCGAATAACTGGTAAGGTTAATCTAATTCTAAATAGTTTTTTAAAGGAGTAATTTTGACTTGAATGAACAAATTTTTGCAGTTGAGATCACGAATATAAATTTTATTTAAAAGATGAGGGGAGGGTAAATATAGCTCTGACCATTAAAGGATGTAGAGATTTTCAAGAGTCGTGAAGGAATATTGGGGAGTTTGTGTAAGCGGTAAATAGTTTCAACTGATATCCGAAATATATTGTAAGGGATAATTTTTGGTAATGATCTATTAATAGCCAAAGTTGTGTAGAACACTATTTAGCTATACTATTTGTGGTCAAAATACTCTACAACAACTGTATAGCTGTAATACATGTAGTTAATAGTTATTGTAAAATATCTGTGTAGCTGTAATAAATGAATTTATCACATTCACCAAGGCTGCATACTGGGTAATATTGAGTAACGTATAGAGCCAGTACGTTTACTCTCTTATTGAAAATTAAAATCTTAATCATATATTTGTGAAAATTTTATCCGCATTTTTAATAGTTTTCTAATGAATACAGACCTCTTACAAATTCAAGGTAAGTAGGAATAGATTTAATAAAGAATTATTCTTAATAGCCCGTAAACAATATATTCGCAAACCTGACTTACAAAGATGTTTTTGATTTTTGATTAGTTTTACAATTGGGCACTAAAAACCCTAATTACATTTTATACTTTTTGGTCAAGAAGGTTACTAAGTTTCATACTTACGGTAATGTTTAAATAATAGTTTTTGTGACACATCACAGGGTTACTTCTCTCCTTTTAAAACAATGATGACTATATTTTAATGTATTTACTGATGCCAAGACAATACATGTCCGTAAAAGCGCAAAACGTTTATGTCGTGGCTGCTATGAGATGGCTGGTTTTTAAATAGGTTTTTATCATATTTGTTGTATTTAATTGGTTTCAAAATGGTATATAACGTGATACTGTTTTATATATGAATGTGAAAAGTGTAGATTTAAAGATGCGTTTTCAGAAACCGCTGGAAAATATTTTCAAAGCATTGTAAGGCACCTTATCAATTTGAATATTCTTGTGTATATTTTACTAAGGCTGGAACTGTCTTGGTTGATTTATTTGTTGGTGACATATTCAACCGGCGTGCAGTGGCTAGATTATGTTGACACACATATACTCATTTGTATTCAAGATGGCTACCACTATTGCGACGAGTGGAAGTACCACAACCGGAATTTGTATTACTAAACAGTTTCAGACACAAATACTACCTGTGCAAGTTTCTGTTAATTTCTTACTTATTAGTTATAGACTATGCTTCCATTTATCTATATTAGTCATAACACAATACTGTCTATCGACGGCTGCGCTGGTTTGATGCTAATGTTGTATGAGATTACGTTATATATACAAGCCGTACCGATTTTTAAAAGGCCAATTAGCAGAATCGCAGTTTAAAGAGTTAAAGAATATATCGCTCATCTTATTTGTAAATAATGGAGTATGAAGCAGAGTATTAAAATTGTAACTTTCGTAACGGATCTTGATAGTCTAAGCTTACTGCACATTTGCAGTAAGCTTAACTCCATCACGTTATTATTTATTTCTAATATAAATATATAAAATATAAGTATGGTAGATATCCCATGATGGTACGTAAGTATTCTTATTTGAAAATACAGAAAATTGTTGGTTACAGTCTAAAAATAAGTGAGCTTGCTGCATTTTAATTATTTGCATTTATTAGTACTTTGTTTGAAGTTTGTTTTTTAAAATGGAAGGACTATGAAGGAAACAGAATTTTCCGTACATTTAACATCATTCAATGATAAAAAATTAATGAAACTGCATTTCGAAATCTGTAATCTGACCTCTTCCTCAGGTGAATGACTAACTTAAACCTACAATCTAGATTAAAACAAACGAATAACCCCAGAGCGTTGTGGCACACATAAGTCAGGAATTACAACAACCATGTTGCGTGTCAACTCCATGCACATTAACTCTAAACCATACATTTAATAAAAATAAAGCACAACATTAATCAATAAAACTGAAATACTGAAAGCAGGTCACAATACGGCTGCGTTCACCGACCAACCAACTAGAACCGTAGTAAAATTGATTAGTAGTCGAAAACTTAATCATAATCTCTCTAACCGACTTAGCCGCTAGTCTCTCTTTAAAGGATATATAGACTTAGTTAACTTTTTTAATGGCAATATGAGGCAAGATGTTGAGTAGTTACAGTAAATTTACTTTTTTGCAGAGTTTCTCTACGATTTATGTACCCTACTAAAGTCTACTAATATTACATAGCTAAAAGATCAACCTGCTATTTGACCGAAACAGTCATAGTTTGATCTATGAAGCCTAAGCAGGGATGGATGAATCAAAATAATTTTTGACCAAAACTGTGAATTATTTTAGTTGATGCATCTGGAATATTCTGTCGTATTGTCTTAGCAAGTTGGCCCCAAAAGGTTGTTAATGTTCTTAAGACCTTTCACTGTACTCTTCTGCTCACTCGATTATATGATGAGGCAGAAGTTAAATATCTATAGTTATCGGACTACAGTATATACGTTGAATTATTTAGCTGTGACAGAAAGCTCAATGTTGTAAGGGTTCTTGAAAATGGTTCAACTATATTTACTACTTGGATGGTTAATCTGGGACTAGTTTGCTACACGATGGAATCGAGAACATGAACAACACATGGGCTTCCACCTTTTTGATTGCCGTTTATTGAATGGGGTAATTAATAAAAACATAGTGTAGTTACAGAGCATGGACCCAATATGCAGTGGACCAGCAATGCTGAATGGCCGTTAGGAAGAGGAAGGCCATGGCAAGGGACTGTTAGTACTTTCGTCAAATTGAGAAATTGAAAATTGTATATATCAGGGTGCTGGAGCACAGACGATATTATCCTTATATTTACATTGGAAATTTCTGTGATTATTAAAAGGTAGGAACAACTCAATATAAAGTATCGCACAAAAGGCTTCGCCTAATTGCTTGCATAATTTCAAATATAGAACTCAATTCTCTGGAGATGTCCTGCGGACAGGTAGACAGACAAACAGAAACTCATACAGAAAAGATGTTCTTACACCCCCTCTGAAGACAAATGAAAGATTGTGTCAGCCTACTAAGTGGTAGTCTTTAATGACGCTCATCCAAATTGCATTGTTAGACGTGGACCGTCATAGAACTCATTCTTGTCTATGTAAAAATGAAGTTTTGTGCAAAATTAAAAGATTACAGATGATTTGCATTCACATGTTTTTAAGATTTATAACAATAGTCAAATAATAAAAATTTGGGTGACAAGGGAGGATACGTCAACGCAAACATGCACTGGAATAAAATATTTTTACCAATTTATAACGTTGAGTTTCCTCTGTATTATTCTTTTTACCTCTATGAATAAAAGTTTCACAGCTTGAAACCTCGTATGAGAGTACTCAGTTTGATTACAAATTTATTGGTATATTGCTATTACTTCATTTCTATTAAAGTCACATATAAGACCAAAGCGAATATGTAAACATATTCGCTAACGCTCAGCAAAATCCCATAGAATGATATGTACCATCATCAAACTCAGTGTTGGCCACATGAAAATGAAGCTTCATGCAAACTTTCAAATCTGTATGTCAATTCGTTTTCGAAATGTCGCGTCGAGCGGACAGACAGACAGTCATTTTTCAAGCATTTTCATTGTCGCTTAGTCACAAGTTGCTATGAATTTTAAATTTGGATAATGTCTTCAAGATTTTTTATAATTATTATCTTGAAATTGGACTCTTGTTGGTAAATAATTTAACAATTCGACAATGTATTTTACAAATATTGTGAAGTATTGCTCAAAAGTGTGATGATAATTTTTTCATATTTACAGCGGACTGTTCAAAGCATATTATAGCTACTAGTAAGAAACATTTGTTGCTTTGTACAATAGACCGCACAATACATGATATAGATACTAAGTAAGAAAGCATTTGTTGCTATTTACAATGGACCGTACAGTAAATGATATAGCTACTTGCAAGGAAGCATTTGATGCTGTTTACAATGGACAGTACATAACAATGAGCTACTTGCAAAGAAGAATTAGTTGCTGTTTACAATGGACAGTACATAACAAATAGCTACTTGTAAGGAAGAATTTGTTGCTTTTTACAATGGACTGTAAAGAACATAACATCACTACTTGCAAGAAAACATCTCTGCTAATCACTCAGTAAAGATAAACTGTTTTTTATACACCATTAAGTTACTCGTAACTCCGTCATCAACGATTTGAGTGAGGTGTAAATATTTACAGAAAAGGTATAATAATTGAATTAGATTTTTGTTACATTTGTAAAAATATTATCAAAAATTTGTATCTTGATATTATTTGACCTACTAACAATAACTGTATTTTGAATACACTGTGCATGACTATTGAAAATGGTTTGAAATAATATATTATCAATGATTATCAGTTATTAACACAATATAGTTACGAATTTCTTGTCTATTTGTCCAAGCATAAATAACCAATAGAACTTAATGTCGAGCATGAAATTCTCTTTCAATTCAAAAACATCAAAGCACTAAAATGCCAGGCACTGTTCACACTTTGCGAAAGTTTCCAATCAACGAGGTCATTCTTTATAAGCGTGTTTGTAAATGCAAATGATGAGAAAAGAGACCTTTGACTGTAACAGACCAAATACGACAACATACCGTGCCAGCATATGCGGCGGCGGTGCCAGAAACAAAACAAAGAGAAGTAAAAGACAGACAGGAAGTAGAGGAGAAACAACAATTAAATTAATCGAGTTACGCAAGAGAGTTTTTTGTCACCGCGGTGTGAAAGCTGTGGTGTAATACAGAAGGCAGTGGTGCAGTGACGGTTTCCTCTCAAGCTCCCGCTGTGTGGCACCGCACCACGTGGTGTTTTACAGATTATGAACGGTTAAACAACCACAGCGATAAAACCCAAACTGTTGTTTGTTTTTGCTCGTGGTTTGTTTCAGCGGAAACAATGTTCGGAATAATACAATTGGCGACAGTCCGAGTTAAAAAATTTAACCGGTAGTGTTAATTACGATAGTCGTAAAACTAAAATAGTAATGGTATACTTTCTCTCCTAGCAGTCAGGAGAAAGTTTATTTTTCTGTAACTTACTATTAACAGCAAATAAAACAGGAAAATATTTGAAATGTAATAGGAAAGAACATTTGATTGAAGACTTTTCTATGTACCTCAATTAAGAGGCCTTTGTAGATATTTATCAAGATATTATCGAGAGCACAACATTACCAGTGTAAGATTGAAAATATTGATAATTAAGATTAAAGATTTGGGTAGATAAAAAGTTGTTATGTTTCAGTCATAGCCCTTGAGATCATAGGCCTTATTAAAGAAAGGAAGTGCAGAATAAAGTCTTTGGATAATTACTCGACGAAATGTAGGCATGATAGTAATTTTGAAATGAGGCTGACGGGAGAAAAGGATATGAAGTTTAGCAGCATTTTTATAGAACATAATTGAAAATAATAACATAGTTTATGAATATTTTCATTGCAATTGTGACTGATCATTGTATAAGAATTTATTATTAGAGGTCCATTTTTAAGGAATCCTTTTTCTAATAATCTTTAGTGGTATTTCACCAAAGAATATGCCATTTCCAATTTAAAGGGGATTTGAAATTTAAAAAAAGGTGCACCGTATTATATTATTATCACAACTGTATTTACTCAAGTAATAAATGAGAATTCGATAAGAAACACTTCCGAAGGTGATTTGTTCAAAGGCCCTTGGAAATACACGTTAATAAATAAATCAGCTTGTTAATACTTTAACGAATACTCCGTAACAACGATGTTGACCCTCTTCTAAAACAAAGTAAGCTTAGGCTGGATGTGACAGTTTTGGCTTGTAGAGTTTCCCTCACGACCTAGCGAGACCCGAATGTGCCATTGCAAGGTTGTCCCAGTTCCCAGAGGCCCATGAGACAGATCCGTGAGACGAGACGTGTGGTGAAACGTGGCCCAAGATTGACAGCAGAATAATGGGGTTCCAATCGTTTTGTAGTCGACCATCCGAATGCTTTCGGTTTCCATTTGGTATAGGCCTACTATAACAAAACAAAACAAAACTTGTAGCTCAGTGTTATTTGATATTTTATGCGAAAACCTCGAGTAACTATACTGTCGTAATAAATATCACGTAAGTTTAGAAAATGCTTGTATGTAAACTGCAAAATAACATACATTCATTTATCATTCCACAGAAGGAAAACAGTAAAAAGTAACAAACATGAAACGCAAAACTACACAGTGTACGAAGAAAATCGATCTTAGTAATTTACTGATGTAAGGAACTTAAAATTTACAATTGAAACGTCAACTTACTAATAATTTTGTAGGAATTATTGAAAAACTTAATTCTAATTTTAAATTAAATCCAATATGAACAGAAATAATCCTAAAATAGATTAAATGCTGTCACCAAAATAACGAGTTTAACAGTTAACTGTTTTGCACATGTCTAACCTACTTAACATGTCCTAAGGTAAAATTTTTACTAACCTATCCTTATCTCTTTTAGCTTAGCATATCTAACCTATCTTTTTTGTTAACTTTTTCATAGCATTTAGTCTGAAAAGAACCTTTGCTCTCGCCTACGGGATATTCAGGATTTAAAAGTTTGGAAGTAGGGGCCGCCTAAGTCGACATCCCATGTTACGTCAACCATCGGGAGGTATAGTGGGCTAAATTTCTGTAAAGCCAATTTTAAAGAAATAAACTCTAGGTCTGTTTCAGCCTATTCCAGTCAGAGCGGATAGGGAAGAGTACTCTTGCACGTTTAGGCTTGCAACAGTATTTAAGACTATGGTAGTTCCACCCACTCCAGAAGTTATCCCTCACAGTAAAGTGGATCTATCAATATGCCCTTTAAACAATGGAATTCGGAATCCTTCCCTTGGGTAGTCTGGTGGAATATATGAGTTATGTGATTTGTTATGTTAAAAATAACTTAGACTTTTCTAAGCAATGGCCATTATCATGATTAGCACACACAGTTTAGAGACAAGATAGCTATCCTTGGACACAGCACAAGCAAGTTTGAGAAAACGTCATACCATATGAAGCTAAGATGCCCAACAGGCTGCCCAATTATATAAAAAACAAAAAATGTACACAATTTAAACAAATACTGAAAACATCTTTTCTTCTCAATGTTATTATTATTTACAAGATTTGATAGGTTAAGTTTTGGTTTCAATTACTTGGCAGTTAGTACTTTAGATTTACGAATAAAAGATTTGTTTTGATAGACTTCACAAATAGGATTTTGGTATACCCAGTGAAGGTTCAACTGGAAGGTACACATTCTGGTTGGTGGTAGTGTGGGTTCACCTTCCTTGTGGTAACCCAACTTACTTCAATTACAACTAACCCTATGTACTTAATCCATTATTAACCTAACCTAACCTACTTATCCAAGCGTAATTTAACTTGAATTTCTTTCCCTAAGATAACCAACCTTATCTTACATTTCGCTGTTGACAAGAGATAAATGTAACTGGTTTAAAATTTGATGTATCTATAGAAATATATAGTGCCGGTTTCATGCTTTATGCAATTTTTAGGCATTGCTGACCATCATGATGCCGGTACCGGAATGGTCTTGCAGCTAAGTTGTGCAGAAGGGGTGCAAAAATCCACCCCTGAAGATTGCAACTTCCACTTGGGTGCATCAGGATACTCGAAGTTCAGTAAGTGAACATGAGGTGGCGCGACCGATTTATTTGTTCGGAACACATTATTATTTTAATTTATAGCCAATTAAGACAACTTCCCTAATCACAAGAAATGTATAAAAGTGTTTCTTGATCTATCCACAAGCTTTTACAGTAAGGCATTTAGTCAATTTTGGAAACCGTTAAAAGTAAAAAAAAAAAAAAAAAACTGTTATAACGGTTGATCAATGTCAAACCGTATATTAGTTCATTACATTACATATAACAACATTATTTGATAAACAACTCGTTCAAACAGCCAAACAGCAGTTGGAGTTTCCTATTGTTTGTTTATCATACGTGATAAGACACATGTTTGCGTAATAATGGTGTAAGTTAAACAGATGCATGATAAGTAAATATCAATAATCAATGATAATTTAGTATCATGGTGTCTGATACTTTATCTACCTTCCTTGTTAGAAAACCAAAGAACTTGTTATTTGAATTGTTTTATAGACAAAATAAAATTCAAATAAGAATAAAAATATGTCTACATCATAATTTAACATGTTTTAAAAGTTATAATAAAATAGTGAGGACAAATAAGTTTTAAGGATGATGCCAAAATCATTCAAAATCAACACAAAGGTAATTTAAATATATATTATATGTTTATATGGATAGCAGCATACAAATAACATTTGACTTTGTGATTTTTATACTATAAATGAACATATAATTATTCCGTTTGTATATAGAAATCTAATTTGAAAATAGAAATTATCTGTTATTTAAATTAGCTGTAAATAAAAGTGTAGCACTAAATATTTTTTAATAATCTTAGTAATACATTTTTTGGCGTACACACAATTTACTATAGTTTTACTTATTTGTTAATGTTATTTTGAGATGACAATAAAAACTACATTATGCATTTTACGAGGAAAGAAGCGTTGCATATGCTTTTGGTTCCTCGTGAGATAAATCTAAGGGTAGGGCACATACTTTATAAAGGCTGATGATTTTTATAGAAATTGTTACAATTTAATTAATAAATGTATTAACAAACAAGATTATATCTATTTATAGAAAATATAAACAAGATAAATAATGTTTATTTATAGTGGTAAAAACCTTAATACCAATTTCAAATAGGAATAATACAGTTATTACGCGTATAAAAATATTTATTTAACATACTTACTTTACAATGAATTGAAAAATTAGCTTATTTAATAAAATTTAACTAACTACACCTAAAAAGTGTTAAAATGACATTGAAAACATATTTAATTCTAATTAGCATACTAGCTGTTAAATGGAAAAGGTTGTTTGGTTTTCAAAAGCGTACAAATCGATGTGCCTTACGTTAGTGTTTAAAAATTTGAGAAATGAGATAATTCACAAACATTATTAAGCTGAATACCAAAATAAAACTATGTTTACTATACAAGTTATTGTAGTCGGCTGAACCTTTTAAGAGTTAAGAGATTTCACTTTTTTTAACCGAAGTATTTGGCTTACACAGAACCTTTAATATTAAGTATGTTCAAATTTGAAAAACTTGAGAATTCACCTTCAGACGATCAAATTTTGACACATACTGTATTTAAAATTTAATTTAAATATTTTTAAACTGTACTTAAGGGATGTTTTGTAAAGAACCGTTTAGTTCAATATTTTTGGATAAGTCGACTCACAACTGACTGAGTTCCCTAATTTGAAACATCCTGTATGATTCGGTTTAGAATGTGTTGTTTTATATCTCTAGTCAGATCTATGTTACTAAGGTTTGTGCAGTGGAGTAGAAAGGATGATGCTACAGAGCACAATCAGTATCAGAAACTCATAAACTACTCTGTCTGTTGCAGCACCATCTCTTCTTACAAACTTAACCTCCAAACACAAGCTATGGATGTTGAACCAGAGGCTGAATCCTGCCCTAGACCATCTGAGACCTGAGCTGAACCATGCTGAGTGTGACGTCAGCAAGCCCTGTGGGGCAAGACCCTCCACTGCTGACGAAAAGAACAGCATGTTCAGGTAGGCGTTTCCTCTCTTTTGTTGTAGCTACGAAGTTTCGATTGTAGTAATATGATTTAGTCTTTCATTTGCCTTTATTATATCATATACTTATATATATATATATATATATATATATATATATATATATATAGATTTGTATATATATATATGTGTCTGTAAGATAACTCTAAAATTTGATCCTCTTGTACAAGGAAGAACTAATAATATGTTTGGGGTAAAAAAGTCTAATTTCAGGATAAAATTTACACTCATCTTATGAGTAACTATGATGGAACGAACAAACATAGAATAACCCAAATTGTTAAAACGTATTATAGAGTAAAAGTTAATAAAATATCATCGTTCAGTAAGATACCAACGTATCTGTTGAAGTTAGTTTGTTAGATTGGTTGGTTTCATAATATTCGAGCAATTTAACTTCGCTACGTTCGGCAATGTTGTTTGATATTGTTTTATATTGCATTGTTCGGCTGTGAAAACTCTTATATTTGTTGTTTTGTTATAAGTTTCTGTTTGACACCTACGTTTTTGCAACAAAACAGAGATATTACAAATGCGTTCTAATAACTTTGTTACAAATGAATTAAAACTGCGAGAATCCAAATCGACGTGGTTGGAGAGAGAGGATGTTAAAGTTATACATGTTTAAAGTGTTAATTTATGTTAAAATGACACATGTTTCAAACTGTTTTCTAGCTTCTGAATATGAGTTAGCGAGCTTTGTTGTTATTATTTACTCTAAGTTGTTTTCATGTAAGTTTCATTCTTTGGTGGCACTACTAACAACGCCAAATGTTCAATAGGATATCTTTTTGTTAAAACGTTTAGCTTGAACCCGTTTGCAGAGAAGTTGTGCCACGATTATTTAAGAGTTATTAATCAATAGGATGACAGCTTTTTTACTTTTTACAATAACGATTATAAATGTTAATTATAATTACAGTATTTTATAAATATAAAACTTAATAAAATAATACGTCTGGATTTTCTGTTGTTTGAGATTTAATCCGATTAAACATTTCAATAGATGTGTGAAGATGTGCTGAAAATTAACGCAAGAGGAAACAAAGAACAGTAAATTTTGTGCCAAATATCTTTAATTGTCAGAATGTCTTATTTTCACGAGGGCGTTTAGTTGTAAGCAAATTGATTACAGCCACTAATCCGGTATTTTGGTCTAAAATGGGGGTATTAAAATGCATGGGTAGAATAAGCTGAAAATATAGGAGAAAAATGGATTTTACTGTAGATGGAGAAACATGGATTAAAACAGTAAATATTAAAACATATTATTTTTTAATACGGACATTATTAATGCAATATGTAACAGAATAAAGTGTATACACTTAGCGTTAAACAAGGCAAATACTAGAAGCTCAATCCGAAAGTATCAGGTTGACAGACTTCGAAAAAATATTATTTTAAAACTGTTAAGTTCTTCTATTAGATTTAGATGTTTATTTCGTAGTATGATTTTATGTTTTACAGCTTTGAGATACAACCCTAAACACCAGTTTATGTTGAAAGTTTTTTTGTTTCATGATAATTCTTTTTTTGAGGTTTATTAATGACGATTAAAGGTTTAAAGGATAATAGGATTTCGGACATTTGCTACCATTACCAAAACATTAACATTTTTTTGTACCATTACTAAATGTATAACACAAAGTTTCGAGGATTGAAATCTATACTCTTCATCAGGTGAAATATAATCCATTATAATAGAAAGAAAGATAAAAAGAAGTGAAAGAAAATGGAAGACAAAGAGAATAATTCATTGGCGTTTATTCCGTATTTGTAAAGGTGTCCGGAGAACATATTATTAGGTCATCAACATCACTGGATTCAAGCCTTAATTTTCCTTCACGTCTTACACTTTCAAGAGTTACTTTTTGAAATAATTATAAAATATCGTACGGTATACAGGTAGCCTTTAATAATGCAAAAAAGAAGATGAGAACAATGTGTTGCAATTCAACTTCGTCTACGCCTTTGTTTACTGTTAAGATATGTTTTCTATACATATGATAGAAGTCCACCCTACAGGTGAGCTATATGTTGTAAAATAGTGCAATAATCTCTGCTTTGGTTTGCAATGACGTAGGAGTTCGCTGACTGGGATCTTGAGTTGCGTGTACGCCGTGTTCATCGTGACCTTGGGCGTGGTCATCTACATCAGTGACCTTGTGACCGGGGAGGCACCACTGGCCGAGGTAGGCACGGGGATCCTGGGCTTGGGCAAATAAGAATTTTAATCAAAGTAAACCTTTACAAATTACAGAAAATAAGATCAATTAAAACTATAAAACACCTCTCAAAGAGTACTTTTAAAGGGTATTTAAATTGCTTGTATAAATCAATAATAGAAACAAAAGTTTAGTTTATAAATATTATCACGTTTGCTTACCTATTATGTTCTTTTCTAATTGAATTAAGTAGCACAATTTAGTAATGCTGAAATCATATTTTTAAAATTTATGTATAGTTCACATGAATTTCTAGAGTATTTTACCATACAAATGAAAATATTATGTCGTGAAACAGGCACACCTATTTTTAAACATCTCACTATAGTTTGCCGGGTTGGTAGAGTTAGATTGTGTTATATTTTTTTGTTTATTTTCGCAAAACATACGAATAATTATTCATACCTTACAAGAAATAGCCAGAATTTAAAACTATTAAATAACGCCATTTCAACATCTGCAAAAAGATAATAATATTTGTGTTACAATGTACAATCCATTGTTAGCCTCTGTGAAAAATGAAGTCGAGTTTAATTACTTTAGAAATAAGCTAAACAAATATTTTATTAATCAGTGTCCTTATAATGTTTTAAATGCATAATCAGCGCTCTATTGGTTAGTGTGGTTATGTGTAATGTAGTGTATTAAATCAACAAAAAATGATCAGATTCGACGAAATGAAAATTTACATTTGTAGAATAATTTATATTCCTCCAAAAACCTCAAATTCTACAGACTTATTCTGATCCCTGTCAGGGTCAATGAAAATCGTCGTCCACCACTGTTATCGCATCAATATTCTGATAACGTTAAGTAGTTTTTATTCAGGTTGTGTGATATATTAATCCCATCTAATGTTTTAAATAGAGTGTATAATTTTGTATTTTAAAAACTGTGACTAGCGTACAAAGGAGGCTTAATTCATAGGGTTTCTACCATCTGAATTCTACTAGAATTCAACATGTACTCCAATGTTGCCAACAAATTTCTCTAACCGCTTTCGGGCATCTGCCCCTGAGACTTGCAGCGTAATTTAAATAAAACCTAATAAAATGACAGTTAGTTTTGACTAATTGTATACAGCAGAAACAAACTTGGGCATTGAATTATCAAATACCCTGTATGTTATCGCATAGCTACAGTTATATTGGGTTCCCGTTTAGGACATTAAATAGAAGAAACACACATTAATCAAAGATACATTATCATGAAGGTTAATCTATTCTCTGAGTTATGACCCAGTCTACTAATTACAACCACACATGGAAGAACATACATTTTGTATTTCATCTCTTTTTACAATAAAAATTTTATTTTTTCGATTTAAAATATTTAAGAAATAGTTCTTTACTAGTTAATTGAGTTTTGCCTATAGTACGTATAAGTTATGGTTGAGTAAAGTTTATTACAGGATAGGTCTGCTCTTGGAGAGAAACATATTCTGGTGAATCAGGTCCTCAGGGATTACAGAGCTATGTTACTTGTTTGATGTCTCCTCGTATTATGTCAACAAGGAAGTCAGAAAATATCTCATCTCTCCACGGATTTCTCAACAAAGACACTGGAAAGCATTGTTCCCCGTATGCACGTATATCTTAATAATAAAGCACAAGACTTTCCTACGAACTTAAGTATGTTGCATCACTTATAACATAAATGAGGTAATTTACATAACATATGTGTTATCATATACATGTTATAAAATATATTACTTGAACGTGAGCTTGTTTGTTATGTATGTTTGTGGTCAACATATTTCACAATAGAGAGTTGTTTTGAACATAAAGTAGACACATCATTATAATAATATTAAACTTATTAAAATGATGGTAGTTTTGGTTAAACCAATTTAATTTAAGTAATGAATGGATTACATGAGCTAAAAGTTAAATTTGATTAAAATGTCTCCTCCAAATCATAACACCCATATTCTTAAATTATGTTTTTGTAAATTAAACACACGAAAGCTTCACTAAAGTTGTACACTTGTATGGGGTATTACAGTAGCCAGAGCTAGTTTTGACAAAATGATATACCTGTTGGTTAATATTCAATAACAATATCAGCCTCTCACAAAAATATATACTTAAACCAGCATTTTTAACTGTAAGATATTTTGGTGTTATACAAAATAAAATATTTAATTTGTAAATTTCAAATTTACAATAATTGGTATTCTAAAAAGTGGTATCATACAACTTCTAATTATAAAATAATTGTAGGAAATAAATAATTATATTAAAGAAATTATATTGGTTACAGAAAAATACCAAAACAAATGTTTGACAATGTTAATATTTTTATGAACGCTTAAAATAACTTTGAGTGCGCTCATTCTTCCCTTAAAAGATTGAGCGAACGCTTTTGAGACCCGTCCTTGAGAAAATAATTGTTTAAATGAAACCAATGACTTATTCAGCTGACCTTCATACGTAACTTAATGACTTATTGCGTTACACAACGCCACGTGTTATGATAATTCTCCTTTTTATGTGAAATGCAAGGTTTCAATTCATACTCATTGCTTTACAGTAAAGTAGTAAGGGACAGTTGTAGGCATCTCAATAATATGTAGTAACAAAATGTATTAAAAATCGGGCAATAAAAATGTAACCCACTAGCGCTACTTTACTTTATAATATGGTAGAGAAATTTCCGTTACACTTATCAAAAAAATCTTAATATCGAATTTAAGAGTAAGTACCGAAGAAAAAAAATCTTGATTTGTTATTAGAAGTGGATTCGAAGTGCATTGTCCACAGAAAATTAGTACAACAATATATAAATATTTGCAAAACAGTTTAAAATAAATTTCCCTTCCGGCACGACCAGGATTTAAAATTTAACCGTATAATAATAAAGTTTTCTTCTAAATTAAATTGAAAATACATTTAGAGTTTTTAATTGGAAGTTCACCAACCATGGGTATGAAGATTCTTTAGTAGTTGATACTTTCGCTTTTTAAAAATTCTTAGGTCCTACAAATTCAAGCCTATAAATAGGCCCTATAAATAGTTATAAACATAGGAATATAAAACATTGCCTCGAAATACATTTTTGTTTTGTTTTCTGCTCGTATGTGATCTTAATGTGGTTGTGAATGTAATTAAATAGTTTATATGGCTTTAAATTTTGGACGATCATATGGATAAAATTAATACAAGACATCCTACGATATTACGAGGTCCCAAGACATCTGCAGGCGTGCTATGTCTTCTGTTTACGCCCACCACGGCTGTATTCCAAGAATGACGAGGAAAGGAAACATAGTGAATGGTGGTGTTGAGTTCTTTGGGTCCTCAAGCAAATCCTTTCGGAGACTTTATTTAATGTGCATTGTAGATCTATACAAATTGAGCCGTTATTAAATATTTTGATTTATATCCTGTGATATGAGATTTGGTTGTTGCATAATGTTGTTTCTTATTATTTATAATTAAATTATTTTGTTATTTATTTGGATGGTTGTAAATGTATTATTTATTAGATGTTATTTATTAATGATTATTTATTAGGTGGTATTTTTAGTTATTTATTAATAGGTGGTAAATTAAACTTTACCTGTTATTTCATATTTTTCATATTATTTATAATTAATCGATTTTGATATTTATTTTGATGTAGGCGTTAATTTGTATGTATATTATGTTAAACTTTGGATATTTGATAACATTGTTTTCTATTATCTACAATTAAGTGCTGGCGATATTTATTTGGATTTGTTAATTTCTGGCATGCCATCTGTTACTTGATATGTACGAAATGGTTTACCGTTGACTCAATAAATGAAAATGAAATGAAATGAATACAGGAGAGGACTTGTGAGAGCTGGTTGTCACACGGTTTAAGACGTTGGACTTTAGATTTGAATTAGCGCGGGACAAATGGTGCCTGTGACCGTAGCAATGTTATCAATACCTTCGATCTTGTACTGTATCTCCACAACCCCTTATTAGGTTTGATAAGATCCTCCCTCACGATGGTGGCCAATGAGGAAGGTCAGCAGAGGGCTTAAATAGAGATAGACTTCTCCTAAAGATATGGATATATCTAACTTATGTTACGTTTTATATTGTTCAAATTGTATTTTCAATTCAAAATAAAAAGTTAAATAATTGTGTTGCACATTGATAATCTACATTCCTAACTAAAAATATTCGTTATATTTTATGACAGTGCTTTTATATTATTCATGCATGACAAAATTTAAAAACATTTTACTATCTTTTAAGTAATTGATGGGAAAACTTTCGTACCCAACACAATTTAAATGTTTTTAAAATATTTTAATAAGGGAGATATAAAATTGTACATCAGATTTCCTATTATTAAATTAGCAGTAACATTGAACTATTTTTGTCCATCTCTAATTACAAAAACTTTACTGAAAATACGAATAAACCTTTTCACTTATATTAAAGAAATCAAGATGCATTAAAATGAAATAAAATTATTGGCTATAAATTATAGGGAGGCTTGAGAGATTTTTTGCTTTTAAAGGACTGAGCGTGCGGTATATCCTCAGACAAATTGTATAAACATTTAAATGATATATTAAAATGTAATATATAAAATTTAATTGAAATCCTCAGCATAGAGATACATTATTGCCACACATCTGTAAACAAGTGGTTCAATGTTCTAGACATTCAGCATCTACCTGGTGGTGACAGGACTTTTGTATTTCGTGTTCTTGTACGCAGACATACGTCGCTACCTCAACAGCGTGAAGTTACATGACAGAGGTCCCTCGCGGAAAGATGGTAAGTTACCTATAATACACATCTACCTGGTGGTGACAGGACTTTTGTATTTCGTGTTCTTGTACGCAGACATACGTCGCTACCTCAACAGCGTGAAGTTACATGACAGAGGTCCCTCGCGGAAAGATGGTAAGTTACCTATAATACACATCTACCTGGTAGTGACAGGACTTTTGTATTTCGTGTTCTTGTACGCAGACATACGTCGCTACCTCAACAGCGTGAAGTTGCATGACAGAGGTCCCTCGCGGAAAGATGGTAAGTTACCTATAATACACATCTACCTGGTAGTGACAGGACTTTTGTATTTCGTGTTCTTGTACGCAGACATACGTCGCTACCTCAACAGCGTGAAGTTACATGACAGAGGTCCCTCGCGGAAAGATGGTAAGTTACCTATAATACACATCTACCTGGTGGTGACAGGACTTTTGTATTTCGTGTTCTTGTACGCAGACATACGTCGGTACCTCAACAGCGTGAAGTTACATGACAGAGGTCCCTCGCGGAAAGATGGTAAGTTACCTATAATACACATCTACCTGGTGGTGACAGGACTTTTGTATTTCGTGTTCTTGTACGCAGACATACGTCGGTACCTCAACAGCGTGAAGTTACATGACAGAGGTCCCTCGCGGAAAGATGGTAAGTTACCTATAATACACATCTACCTGGTGGTGACAGGACTTTTGTATTTCGTGTTATTGTACGCAGACATACGTCGGTACCTCAACAGCGTGAAGTTACATGACAGAGGTCCCTCGCGGAAAGATGGTAAGTTACCTATAATACACATCTACCTGGTAGTGACAGGACTTTTGTATTTCGTGTTCTTGTACGCAGACATACGTCGCTACCTCAACAGCGTGAAGTTACATGACAGAGGTCCCTCGCGGAAAGATGGTAAGTTACCTATAATACACATCTACCTGGTGGTGACAGGACTTTTGTATTTCGTGTTCTTGTACGCAGACATACGTCGCTACCTCAACAGCGTGAAGTTGCATGACAGAGGTCCCTCGCGGAAAGATGGTAAGTTACCTATAATACACATCTTCTACTACATATAATATGAACACATATTGTTACTATTTGGCACAGAAGTTTTTAAAACACTGTGACACTTTCTGTTACACAAATGCAATACATGTAATATTAGAACCCAAAGAATATCCAAGCGTTGGTATTTCACTGAGGTTAGTAACTAGAACGAGTCAACAGGATTCGCCAGAGATGCGCTCTATTAAATGATATAATATACTGAGTCTGGCTATAGGGTTGGGCTGTGACATGTGATCCAGTAAGAAATTTGTGTATTATCTGTTCTGTGGTAGAAACTCCTCAAATAACCTAACGTTTCTTAAATATAAAGAAAAAAATCTAATAGTAAGACGCTGTGGAAACGTGTATTACCTTATTTGCAATTATATCAATTGGCTGAGCTTCAGCGAAGATTACACTCGTAGGGCTGGAGAAATGTAATTTGTCTATCTGATTGTCTATTGCACGATGTGTCGGAAACGAACTAACTTATAGACTTCAATTTGTGAATGAAGCTTCATTTCTATAAGAAACACCAAGTTCGATGGTGGTGCATGTCACTTAAAGGTATTTTGACTGAGCGTTAGCGAATATTTTTACATTGCTATAATGGGTAACCATGATGGCAACAAGACAACTGCAGAATAAATACAGTTTTAAACAAAGTCAATAAGCCTAAATATACCAACACATACAACATTATTTGATAACGACTTTGTGTGAGAAATTAATTATTAAAAAACACCTATATCAAACCTAATTTAATGAACAAAATTCTGAATGTATCATTTGGTAAGGTATGTTGAGAATGATTTCTAATGAAGTGTTTAAGTTTAACATGAAAATTTACTTCTCCCAGATTGAGTTATATGATGCATCATTTTCGTGTCAACTTATTTTTTGTATGATTGTCTTTCCGTCTAACTATCTGCAGGAAATCTCGAGAATGAACTGAGCTTGAAATTTTTAAATTTTGGATAGCAACCTCAGTGAAGCCTGGTAAGCAACATGTATTTCATACTGGTTTTATAATTAATTTTCCATTTTATATACATCAAATTATTACTGTACATTACCATGCAATAAAATAAAATAAATTTTCGAATAATGCCTTTGTTATTTACGGGTATATGTTTTACAAATATATTTATATTACATGTCATCCAGACTACTCCCTATCAGTCGACACGGACAGAACCCAGCCGCCATCAGTGGAGTGGACGTCTCTGCCACCACATTTGGCAGTGCCTCACCACTACTGTTTCAGTAAAGGGCAGACATTCGGGCAGTTTCTACCTCAAGATCGGGGCAGCAGGTAGGGTTCGAGGTCGCCAAGATTCGTCATAATTCGGTGTAAAAATTACAGAAAATTGAAAAAAGTGTTTTATCACATCCATAAAGGAGATTCACTCTTAAAGTAGACGAATAGAAAAAGTCACTAAGATACAGATAACTCTTTGTAATTTGTTCACTGTTTATATGATGAATGATTAGTAACTATTTGGTAATTACGTTCATTTGCAAAAAATTTTCTTATTTTTCCAGGTACAATAAAAATTATTGTAACCAAGTATACTAATTTAATATCATATTGTAAAATCACCGAGAAATATATATCTGTTTCGAATGTGAAAGAGTAACAAACCCCTGCAAGGTATTCTAGATTTGAATGTAAACATCAATCCCAAACGTTTCTTTGTTGCAATAGTTTAGAACATCCTTAGCTTCTGCTATGGTAGAAAATATTTCTCCATAAATAGTCTCAGTCCACGCAGAAGAATGAACTGCAATGACGAATCGAAATTGATTTAATATAACATGTAGTCTATTAGGTATGAGTTTTTATGAATAATATTGATTTGCCTATTGGTCAAGTGATAACTACTCGTATGAAGGCATTGTTATTTCATACCTTTTAAGCATTGTTATAGTGAATTACTGCATTCTAAATATTTTCTTGTCATATAGGTTTCTGTCTCGGCCATTTGACCCACAGTGGGCTATTGCTTGCGTACCAAATTGCGTTTCTGCAAGCCGACCCAGATGTTTTCTACAAGTGCGCTAGTGTTGCTACCTTGATCCTGGATGTCCTCTATCCAACCTACTCCTTCTGTCAGCTTTTCTTCATCTTTAAATACTCCAACGTAAGCATAATACTGCCTTTCTATATGTTCTTTATTGGAAGGACTAATACAGTATAACTCACTATATTTGTTAAACCGATTTATAACGCACTGTTACTGTGGAAAAGAAACTGTCAGATGTTTACTGGTGTACTTATTTCTTAGCAAAACTAAGTTTTCGTTATTAATATTGTTGTTGCTATCTAATGGGGTTTTGCTATCGTAACGATTTACTACTTCAGCTATTTGTTTCTTTATAAATATTTTTGAATAATAAATAAATAACAAATATTTTCTTTGAAACATTAATGAAATATCAAAAAGTAAAGATCCCTTAAATTTATCTCAAGCTTTAAAATCGTTGAAATAATTCCCAAAAATATATGATCTTAAGTTAAAATATAATACAATTATAATATTGATTCTTAAACTTTACAACATCTATGTTGTGTTTAGAATTTGGTATGATATTCATAACTCCATATTACGGAGGTATCCAATTTCTTTTATCTATATAAACGATTTTTTTATACTACTATATTTTAAGCTATTTAAGTGTGTGAAAATAGAAACGTTTATCAGCACCTGAAAGAAGTATCCTGTATCCTGTAAACTGTATATTCTATATCTTAATTCTCCAATATACCCATACAATAATAGATCTTTTTAGTTCACGAACTAATGTAAGATAAGGTTAGAGTAGTGACGTTTCAGATTAGTTTCAATAACCTTCTTTCAATAATGCAACTAAATTAGAACCCAACCAGTTTGTTTACAACTTTGATGGTATTAAAAATAATCTCTTTAAATTATTTCATAAAATGTATCATTTATGGTGTTATTAAAGTAACTATCCAACATTTTAAAATTAGGTTAACGTGGAGCTCTTCTAGTTCACACCTGGGTACTATATTTACTTACTACCATTATGAAAAAACGTATTTTGCTTCTTAAAAGTTTATATAGATAAAAGAAAAACTTATAACTATTACAATTCTAAACTGAGAACCTAGGCATTGACACTTAATTTTAAACTTAGACTTGATAAACTCTTCACCTTCGTAGGTTTTGGAGAACGCAATAACTAATGTACACACCAAGTACAGAGAGAAATCCAAGATTCATGAAATTCATCAATGAATCTGTTATACTCTTTATGTTGAAACATAAGGATCTCATTCTTCCATTTTCATCTGACGAAACTAGCAGCAAAATGTGTAGATATTTATGAAATTCATGAAAGCACTTGGGTAACCTTTCAAGAGCTATTTTTCACCACATTTTACCAATAAAACCGATATTTGTGATGGTAACCAGGTTATAATCAACCACAACCAAGAACTAGCCAGGTTTGCGATGATGCACTGCATTGCAGCATCTTTGTGCTTCTGGGTCTGGACAATTCTGAGAGAGACTATAGACTCTCTCCACCATGCCGACCCTGACCTGAGGGGCTGGGAGCACATCTCGCCTTACGCTCTGCCTTTCACAACCTATCACATACGTGAGTACCAAAAATATGTGATAATGTTTTTAGAAGTATTTGAATCCTAAAAGAAAATTTATCAGTTAGCATGTAGAAAATCATTTTAAATTTTCACATATTTCAATTTGCTCTGTTTGATTGCAGAGACATCAGACTTCATGTCAGTCCTGAACGTAACTTCGATCAACGGCCTAAGTTGTCGGGGGCCCACCCAGCTGTCTGAGGTTTTCGAGAGCTTTTCTCCTTACCTCTACCCTTTCACCATCGAGTACAGCATTCTTGTCGGTAAGATGACAACCATGCCTTGTTTAACCATCGAGAAAAATGTATTGAAAGGAGAGAATAACTGAGATAATAAAAGTTTGGATATTTATATCTTAAATCTATAAATGTACATGGATGTATATGAATGTTGATCATTGTTATATGTCACATTTCGGGTATTTAACTTTTTACCTTTTATTTAGGTACCAAAAACCGTAATATTTAAAAATGTAAAAAGTGAGGAAAGTAACTGCAACTAAGTGTTCCACCTTGGCTTGTGCGTGTGTGACGTGTTGTTTATGCTCTTGGCCTCTGTTCAGTGACATCGCTTGTTCATACTCTCCATTTTAGACTTTATGCTGTTGGCGTACCATTCAGTTATCACGTGATCCTTGGATGGTAGTCCATTGCCGCACTTTTTAGTTTTTAAGAATTTTCCATACGAGGTGTTTTGACTCCTGAAGAAGTGGGTAGATTTCAAACTTCAGAATGTAGTGCTACATATACATTTTGTAACACATAACGATGTCAAATGTTAAAATAACTGTTTCCTTTCTTATTAAATCTCATAAACTAATGTGCCTTATTTTTTATCTACAGTAGGTGTACTCTACATCATATGGCAGAATATCGGTCGTTGCACCATGGCGGTGTCGTCAGGGGAGTGTAGACCGCCACCGTTCTCCAGGGGGAGTGGGTTCGTCAGCAATGTAGTCGTGTATGCTGACTGTCATTCCTCCAACAAGGGGCTGTTTGCCGGCCTCATCGTCTTAGCCGGGGCATTTCTCAGTATCATACTGTTCTTCGTAGCTATGGCGGACAGGTTTGTTGCCTTAACAGTTATCATTACTTATTTACTTTCCGTAGAAAGGTAATAAAACATTCAAAACCCCAGATTGTATACCTATAATAAGCCTTATCAATCATGGGATGGATAAAACACATGCCCATGTAATAAAATATAATTTTCTTTTTGTTCTTTGTTTGAAGGTTTTTTTTTTTTTTTTTTTTTTTTTTTTTTTTTTTTTTTTTTTTTTTTTTTTTTTTTTTGACGATGGAAGGATTGTGAAGGAAACAGGATTTTTTCACTGAACGATGGCAAATGTCCGGAAAAATCCTGTTTCCTTTCTTTTTGTGTTACCATTGTATTCTCTTCTTACTTTCCTGCTATCAGTTTTGTTCTCTAAAATGTGTCAATCACTCCAAATTCAGATACGTTACGAATTGGATTATAGTAAAATGTGTAAAAAAAGAAAAGCTTAATATTCCACTAAGAAAAAAAAGTTAGATATGATTTTTGTGACTTTATTGTAAATGGTATCGATGATTGTGCACGATTCACTTAGCCATTGTTGTAAAATGCATATAAATATGAAAATACTTCTTCACGAAACAAATTTTTGATAAACAGTTATGATGTACACAAAATAAAAACAACCACCAGATGATTTCCTGTAAGACCTCTACATTTAGCAAAAAAATTCAGTACGGTATTCAGTATTTAAGTCGCTTTATACTTCAATTGAATGTGAAGTAATATAACGAGGACTTGGCTAATAAATCTTATGTGGTTATTTAAAGAAGACCTAAAACAATGTTTTAAAGAAATTGATTCATAATTCAGTCAATGGTCCACTCCATATATGGAAAAAAGGTAGAACATTCACCTTGACGTATTAAAAAACCTTGCAATGCCATACATGATGAATTCTGCAAGATATTATACTCTGTAAAGACAATGATTCATCATATTACCGCAATACTATGGGCAAAATAACTTAAATACACATTTCCATAATAACGTTTTGTTGGTAAGGGAGGACCAATAACTTTTAAATTTGGCACGTTTTTAATGTGAATTCATTTAGAATATTAGGTACTAGAATCTTGTTTATAGTAATCAAGCCTCGGTTTAAGAGAAAGCAAATGGAAAAATATGTAATAATAAATAAACAATATCTTTTATTGTGAGCGTTTCTCAGCTACAAATGGTTTTTAGAGCAATTCTAGTGACTTAAATTTAACGATATCGTTATTTAGTACGCTTTCAAATATTAAAATCTTTAACACGCTCCATTAAACTACGCTTAACCGATTCTAGAGACAACTTTTTGAGTCGCCCAGAAGTTCATTATATATGACGACACTCTTCAACAGTAGAAGTCCTTCCTGCCAACGTCGGAAAGTAGAGCTGAATGGTCATTACATTACAGTGCTACTTCAGAGACCTTTTCCCGAAACTAACTTTCCACTACGGCTCACGGTGAATCAGTACTTTGTGAATCATGCAACTAATCAGAATTATACAAATAGTATTAATTAGGAACATTTCGGCAATAGCTCTATAGAGGGACACGTGATCATATCGTCGCAATGAAAAAACAAAGCAGTGTTCTGTAGACGTTGAATTCTTTGGACGTCCTCCCTAGAAATGCTATTCCTACATGAAGGATAGCAATGATAAATTACGGCTTTGATCAGTGACTGAAGCAGCTGAATTTTTGTTGGCTCTGATAACAGATTTCTGAGCTCGTATAGAACCCTTAGTCTGCCCTTAGCACGCTGGTTACCGTGAGTAGCCATTCTAATTCTCTTATTCGTTTTTAAAATGACACTACACTTTTTACATGAATGAAAATACATAACTGAGCTTTTCCACAGACGAAACAGCTTTTCCCGACGAAACTCAAACAGACGAAAGTCAAACAAACTTCACAGACGAAACTCAAACACCTTTTCCCGAAACTAACTTTCCACTACGGCTCACGGTGAATCAGTACTTTGTGAATCATGCAACTAATCAGAATTATACAAATAGTATTAATTAGGAACATTTCGGCATTCTAATTCTCTTATTCGTTTTTAAAATGACACTACACTTTTTACATGAATGAAAATACATAACTGAGCTTTTCCACAGACGGTATATAGATGTCGGCCTGCAAGTTAATGCCGCCACCGAGCTGACTCTGCTGGTGTTGTTGACGGGCGCCGTGACACTAGCCTACCGCCAGATTACGCGCCTTGACGTCAATCCCCGACCCGTCTCGCAGCTGGACGATCTCCTCCTATTTGTCTGCATCCCGGCGTTCTTCTTGCAGGCAGTGTTGGGCATCACTCCTGCCGTGCGTAACCAGAAGTATCTGGCTATCGTTACCATCTTGCTGCAGGTATATCCGAACAGAGAAAAGACTATTGTAAGTTCCACTGTTTGATACCGATGAACAACAAAATCCTTATTATCATCCTAGAGGAACTTTGAATTTCCATGATATCTTAGTTGAAAGAAAGTGAGTGAACATATCTATATCCTTGTGTCCTTGCAGGTAGTCCAAGTGCTCCTGCAGACCCCTTTCATAATCGACGGTCTGCGGAGATGCAGCAATTCTAGATCGCTCAGACTCAACAAACCAGGGAGAGAGTTGGTCACCTTCCTTATCGTCTGTAATGTGGCCATGTGGATCACCGAGACCTTCGAGATCAAGTCTCAGTCCATCAGTCGAGACTACAGGTCTCAGTTCTACGGCAGGGTGTTGTGGACGATGTTGAGCCACCTGACTCTTCCGCTCACCATGTTCTACAGATTCCACTCGTCCGTCTGTCTCGTCGACATTTGGAAATCTGCTTACGAGAAGGGTCACTGATGTTCTTAATTATTCTGCAAGATATATCTTTCCTCGGAAATTTGCTCACTAGAAAAATGTAGTCAGGATACTGCACAGTAGTCTGGAATTAAGGACTAGTATAGTTTTACTGAGTTGTTTTGTTAGTGGTTTAATGGCAAAAATAAATCTGGTATAGAGATAGTTCGGGCAGATTCTTACGTCTTTTCGTTTTTTTATCAATACTTATCTCATACTGTACCAAATTTCTTTTTTTATAATTCTCCATTTTTTGAGTCAAAAATAAAGGATGATTCGGGATGTTAAAAAACTAACAGATTTTTCAAATATTGAAAATTACATCGAAACAGTACTGACAGGTTTTCATTACTCAAACAAAAATTAAAGGTATTACATTGTATGAAGAATTTTCACGACGTAAGCAAAATACCTTAATTTATACTAAATGTAATCTGGAAGCTACTCTGCTCTGAAAAGTATGTTAGATAGAACCAATACAATTACTATCATTCGTGTTCATTATGAACGATACATGTACATTTAACCCTTTATCTGTTGTTATTTCATAATTAAATAATTTTACTCTAAGTTGTTGTTTTGAATCGAGTAATTTGTACAGTAATATGTACAGCTCATGATTTTGTTATTTATTTATTTATATTCACCTAATATGATGACTGATTTGAAAACATTGTTATATATTACTTAGTGTTTGTTCTTGTAGATTATATGTACATTAGTACAGGTGTTTGGATAATTAAAGTGTTATTTCAAGTTTACGAATTGCCATTTATTCCTGGGGTACGCGATAACACAATTATGATGGTATAGTACTTTTTATCACATGTCTAAACATAAGTCTGTGTTTGGCGGTGGTGTTATGTAACTACGATAATAATTGCGATATCGTGTCGTAAAACTCAGACAACTGCTGATAACAAGAAGTAGTTTTTACAGTTTAACAGTGAGGTGTGACCACTCTTATCTTCAAGGTGGCATTGCAATGTCTGGGTGAAAAAATACCACATATCGGCGTTCAAGCAATAATTGACAGAATCAGTAACTTCTTGAAGTCTGTAAATAATTTGATCAAATTATTGGCGTATTTAATGAGTGCTATATAGGTGATATGATCTGCATTTCAGACACAATATTGAGAAGCATAAGAACAAACATATTTATTTACCAGACATATATCAAAATAAACTAATATAAAAGGATATCAAGAGACTCAATATATCGCACAAACGTACTGGCAGATTGACAGACTGCCCATTGAACTTTTGACCTTAACATCATTAGGGTTCTTTCTTGGTCAAAGAGTAACACGAGAAGAGTAAATACGAAGTTTCAAGCCCATAGAACCTTTCTACTGAGAGTTATCTCACAGACGGACGGATAGGCCATTGACCTTTTGACCTTGGTATCATTAGGTTTATTCCTCGGTCAAAAAGTAACCATAATATAAAGTTTCAAATCCATAGAACCTTTCTAGAAAGAGTTATAACACAGACGGAAGGACTGGTTATTGACCTTTAACCTTGACACTATTAGGTTTATTCCTTGGTCAAAAAGTAACCTAAATACGAAGTTTTAAGTCCATAGAACCTTTTTTACTGAGAGTTATCGCACAGACGGACGGACAGGCCATTGACCTTTTGACCTTGAAATCAGTAGGTTTATTCTTGGGTTAATAAGTAACCTAAATACGAAGTTTCAAGTCCATAGAACCTTTATACTGAGAGTTATCGCATAGATGGACGGACTGGCTATTGACCTTTTGACTCTAAAATCTTTTGGGTTCTTCCTTGGACAAAGAGTAATCTAAATAAGAAGTTTCAATACCATTGAACCTTTATACCGAGGGTTATCGCACAGACGGACGGAGGGGCCATTGACCTTTTGACCATAAAACCATTAGGTTTCTTCCTTAGTCAAAGAGTAACCTATTTAGACCAAGTTCTTGGACAAAGTTTCAAGTCCATAGAACCCTTCTGAGAGTTATCGGATAGACGGACGGGCAGACGGATAATGATATGATTTTAATAAGGCATTGTCAGGATCTACATAATAAAGATGTTTGCAATCTGTCAACATGATCGAACTTGCTCACAGAACGAACATGCAGTTAGACAGAGTTCGTCACGTAGACATACATCGATATCACTTATATGGCACTGATGATTTCATATAATAATCATTTTGATTGGTTCATGCCTTAAATACCTTTTTAATACCTTGCCATAAATGTGCTGTCAGGCAAATGGTAGACATTCAATCCGTATTAGTACAAGATAGAAGTACGCCACACAAGCATCGTAACAAGCTTTGCTGAGGTTGCATACCAAATTTTAATTCTATAGCTCATTTCATTGTCGAGATGACTTGTGGACAGATTGCAGGAAATAATCAAACAAAAAAGATTACACGAGTTTGACGCATCATATAACTCATTCTTGTACAAATAAAGCTTCGTGCTAAATTTCAAGTTTATATATATGAAATCATCTTTGAAATTTTTTGCAATATGGTATATTCAGGTTTTTGTTTATTAAATTGGATTTCATATCAGAGTTTAATCATAAAAGTCTGCACTCCAAGTTACTTCAAAATAATGTTGTAGGTGTTGGAACAATCACACTACATGTGTTAATAGTCTATTTCACATATACACTCTCTTATGGGTGTAATGGGTTAGGTTAAAAAGTTTCTGCTATTTTCTTGTTGCCATCATAGTTCCTCATAAGACCAATGAAGACATCCTACCAGCCAAATCTCAAGGAGTGATATGCACCATCATCATCGAACTTAAGTGTTCCTCATAAAAAAATGAAGATTCGTATGATGACAATTTAAAGTCTATAGGTTAGTTCGTTTTCGAGATATCGTGCAGACAGACAGACATACAGTACACTATTTCAGTTTAGCTTCAAGAGTCACTAAAGTTCAGGCAAATATATTTGCACAAGGTAGGAATGAGCCTGACCAAATGTCGCGTAACAGACTTCTCTAAAGTACCATTTCAAATTTAAAGTTTATAACTCATTCTATTCTAGATATGTAGTCCAGGGAGACAGATTGACAGAAATTAAATGTTCTTATTTGTGATAACCCTCAATGACGAACAGCCAATCCCGTGGATAGACATTGGACATGAACCATTACTGAAATCATTCTTGTCTATGTATAGATATAAAGTATAAATATATAAAATAATAAAGTTTCAGTCAAATGTAAAATCTACATAATATGAAATCTTTCTCGACGTACCTTATTTAGCCTGCAAGCGTTACTGTATCAGATGTTGAAATTGTTGATTGTACATGTTGTTTATAAATTTATTTATCTTAAAATGTTCTTGTTGGCATCACGTTTACTTATAAAACTAATGTAAAAATGTTCGCTAACGCTCAGCCAAATCCCATGAAGCGACATGCACTATCATCAAACTAAATATGCAGTTTACAGAAATGAAGATTCATGCAAAAATTGAACTCTATAGATCAGTTCATTCTCGAGTTATCGTGATGACAGACTAACACTGATAGAGATTTTGTAGCCACCCGCTTGATAGGGGACTAGAAATAAATACTGTAATAATTATAATTGTTTTTGAATTTTATAAAACCTAACTTAGCACCAGTATGTGTTAAGTTAGGGCATTGCATAATGTATTGAATAGTTTAATTAGATTTGTAAACTTTTAAAGTCTGGATAAGGCCACTTTAGGTGCTTGTATTAAGTTCATGGACTGGTTTGGGATTCTTAGCCACAATTGAAACCTGATGTAACAAGACATTCTTTAAATTTAATTAAAAGCCTACTTGTAGATTTGAAACGTGTCCGGAAAAGGTTAGATTCGTACATTTCTTAGGATCGCGCCCATTAATTTAGATTTTATCACATATTTGACACCCTTGTTGAATGTGAATGTACACCAATAGAACAATATGGTGTCACTTACTCCAAATTGATTTTTTGCACATAATTTTTGTGGGACAGATTTTGGAACAACGCAATTTCCGACTGAATCCATTTACATCGCTTACACAATTAAATAAAACATACTCAGAAACGAAAGTAAAAATTAAAAAACTCAATACACAGCAACATAAAAATAAGCCACACCATGAGTCGCACAACAGGCTTAGCAAAGGTTGCGTGGAAAATTTTAAATCTGTATTGTATATCTCATTTCATTCTCTTGATGTTCTGAAAAAGACATAGATATATGCAATCATAGAGAAAAGGAATGTTTAAAAATTGGCTGGCAAAATAGAAATTGTGATACCCTACTGAATGATAGGCACCACTGACGCCCAGCAAAATTTAATGGCTAGATATGGGCATTCTTGTTTGTGTAAAAATGGTTTCATACAAAATTCTAAGAAATCTTTCTCGAGATATCTTGTCACATGATACATTCACATTTTTTTAGTAAGTAAGGTTTTATTTATAATAAAAGAGGGTACTACAACGTAAGAGTGCGCTGAAGTCTGAAATATTGTCACCGACTTTTGACTCCACTCTATTATATTTTATTTTAACTCTGTGAATAAAAATGTCAATTGTTATTATATCACATGATTGTACCTAGTTTGTTTATAAATTAATGTATTCTGTTGTTTTTCATTGTCACCATAGTTACTCATAAGACAAATGAAAAGCGTGCTAATGCTCACCTAAGTCCCATAGACATGCGCCATCAACGAACTCATTGTTCCTCATATGTAAATGAAGCTTCATGCACAACTTATAGTCTACCGGTCAGTTCGTTGTCGAGATATCGTGTAGACAGACAGACAGTCAGAGAGACAATGAAGTTATTCCAGCTCCACGAATGATAGGCTTCATCAAAGCTAAGCAAATAAATGTATTTTATTAAACTCAATAAGGTTATAGCCATCCAGAATTTTCGTTTTTGCGCAGCCCTTTTTTAGAATTGATGGGAAGAGGAGCCATGGTAATTTGCTTCCGTTAGAAATGTGGAATTATCATAATAAACTCCTAAGGAACTCCAAACGTTATCGTTATCGGATTGTAATTGGTTTGCTTGGCTTAAGGCCTTTTTAAAGCCAGCTTTAATCTCATGAACATCGATAAGGAAAGTTGCAGTGTCTTAAAAACTATATAAACACTAGACATTCCTATATGGAATTCTTATAGAATTTTCGTATAAATGAACATTAAGATTTATATTTTCCTCCTCTCTCTTGAAGATTCTTTTTGAGATAAACATAAATTATATACTTTAGTTAGACAAGTTGTAAATATAGGCTAATAATAAAAAACCGTAATATAAATATTTGTTGTGTAGTTAAGCAATAAAAGAATAGAGCTTTACTTATGTTTGGATGTTAAAAAGAGAGGGAACCTCACAACTTGTTATTACCCTCAAAATACTGATAAACATCGCATTATCACAGCAATAAGATTGTTTCCTAATAGCACACTGACATTATCTGTATAAATCGGGATATACCTTGCGCATTGAAATAAGAGAAATAGCTGTTTACTAACAATCTAAATTTAGAAAAGTTTGTGACATTGGAATGGGTGAGCCTAAAAAGAGGGGAGCACTCTAGCCTTATTTCGTGCTCATCACGATTATAGTTCGATAATCATACGATTCTCATCAGAGTCATGTCGGTGTTCCCGAAAAGTGCAATCGCTCTTGTGACTGGTAAGAAATAAAAATTCAAATTGTTTTCTCAATTAACATCATACTTTATTATAAAGCGTACTTATAGATTTTAAATGTGATGTGTTTTATTTCGTATGTATAATTTTACAAAAAAAAAATTAGAATCGGTAAGCCTTAATTATGTAATATTGAATATTATTATAGTACAGTAAAGTGGAAAAAAAATTTCATGTTGTTTTACTCTTGTTTTTGTTGGTAAAGAATTTGTAACTTAAATTGTAATTGTAATTGTAAAATTAAATTGTAATTGCATAATTTGTAAGCACTACACATTTACAAGTGTTAATTAATGGAAAATAAAATTTAATCTAGTGTTTTATAACTAAATAATTACATATACATTACTACAACTACATATCAAATTTTCTCTTCTATTTTAACTACGAGTGGATGAGAAGAGGTGAGCGTTAGAGAAGCCTATCAATCGATAGGCACACAGAAATACACTTCTATCTGTTTCTCCGTGCGACATCTGCAGAACTATAGAGTTAAAACTTTGCATGAAGCTTCGTTTATATATAGGCAACAATGATGGTTCATATCACTCCATGAAATTTGGCTAAAAGAAAGTGACAATTTTCACATTGATCTTCACGGTAACCATGATGGCAACGAAAAAATAGTTGTAGAATAAACAAATTTAAAAACTATGTGATTACAGTAACTTACAATTCCAACATTTGGCCTGTAAGACATATAATCTTACTAATTGTAAGGCATCTCGAAAAAGAATTCATTTTAAAGTCAACTAAATAGACTTTAGTTTTAACATGAAACCTCATTTCTGCATTACCAAGATGAGTTCTATGATGGTGCATGTCCAACCGTGGAATTTGGCTGAGCGTCATTGGCCTATCACTCAGTATTAATGTTTCTTCTGCCGGTGGGATGCAATTATTTACTTCTTGTCGTTTGATAATGTATTCTCGAGGAAAGTATTCTTGAAATCTTGTATTCAAATTCCGAGAAGTGTGTTATGCGACACGTAGTGTAGCGTACTCCTACCCTGTAATATTAGACAGGAATAATATTTTACATCCACAGATGACCTCTTCTGTCTACAAATAAAATAAAAAACAGATTATATTTTTAATTAGTCATTAAAAAAATCGTTATTATGCCCACTACATGTCAAGTAACAGGCTTCGCTGAGGTTGCATGCAAAATGTTCAATCTACAATTCATTTCACTCTCCAGATGTCCAGCGAGCACATAA
The DNA here is from genome assembly GCF_021130785.1 of Homalodisca vitripennis. Taxonomy (NCBI): domain Eukaryota; kingdom Metazoa; phylum Arthropoda; class Insecta; order Hemiptera; family Cicadellidae; genus Homalodisca; species Homalodisca vitripennis. The sequence continues at coordinate 66,299,300 of NC_060213.1, forward strand.
GACATATAATCTTGTAGAACAGAGATTTACACACAAGTTACGTTCAGATAAATTAAATGGTTGGACATGCACCATCATAGAACACATTCTTGTCTGTCTAGAAATGAAATTTCACGCAAAACTTAAAAAAACATGAAATATTTCTAGATATATCTTACTACATATTGGTTATTTAGTTAGATTGCATTGCATTGTTCAAATAATTAAAAGTTTCGGTGAGCTAGGCATCGGTACACAGCACAAGAGTGTGCTAAAGTTTTTCTGTGATTTTTAACATTGACTTTCCACTGTATTCTTATGAGCTTTTACTGTAAGAATTAAATGCCACAAGTTAAATTTTCATATTTTCAGTTTGTTTACAGATTTATTTATTCTTTTATTTTCTCTTTGTCAAATGTGGCTACCCTAAAGTTGTAACCATATACACAAATGCTCAGGCAAAACGTAAGGAGTAATATGCACCACCATAAAACTCAATTAATTGTCCTCATATTTAAATACACCTGGTCTGTTGTCTTGTTTTCTGAATAGCTTTTTCTGAATAAATAACATAAGTACAGATATTTACTACTGCTATATCTAAAAAAGGAAGAAATACGACGTTCCGGGAATCGGTATCTAACCTCTTCATCAGACATGAAATTGTAAATCTTAAGGTTATGTGCACTAAATTAATGCGAAAAGCACGAACGAAAAAGCAC